>NC_056728.1:1886195969-1886352640 GCF_019279795.1 Protopterus annectens | reverse complement strand
CAAGCTAACAATTAGCACTGTTTGAATAAAAGGTCCAGTAATTGGGACTATAAAAGTCTGCATGACATGCTTTGGGTAGTAGACATACTATATTGCCTTTATCTACATTCCTACTATTACATGTTCCACTTATTTAGCACTATATTCCTGTATGAGAGTCATGGCTTAGTGGTAGGTCATACAGACTAGTGTTACAATGGTCTTGTGGTAGGGCCTACTAGTATGCTCATATTCTGCTTTTGAGTTGAGTATAGGGCCTATCAATCAAAGTGCTGGAGGCACCTTTAAGCAGTTAAAGGGGTTAGTAGGTCTCACAGGAGCCAGGCTGTGTTGCAGATTCTGGTTGCTGCATATATCTTCACTGTTTCCTGTAGTGAGTGTGTATGGCTACTGAGACCTACAACTATATTTCATATGTATTAATATATATTTATATATATGTATGTGTAGATATACATACCTTCACATATGTACATTACCTTACGTTATTATGTACAAGCTAACAGGTAGCAGGGCTGTTTCTGTTCACACTGAACTAGTATGGGAATCCAGTAATTTGGCCATTAAAACTCTACCTGACATGCTTTGGATAGTACATCTCCTATATTGCCTTTATACTGATTCCTACTATTACATGTTATATTTATTTTAGCACTGTGTTCTTGTAAAGCAGGCATGGCTTAGTGGTAGGTTATACAGACTAATGTTATCAAGGTCCTGGGTTCAAGACTGACAGTGGGTATTTATTTTTCTTTCCAGACTTTCAAAATGAGTACAGGACCTGTCAATCAAAGTGCCATAAAGGCACTTTTAAGCACTTAAAACCAGGTCTGCGCGCGTTTGCGTGCGCACTGGTGGTGAGCTCCGCTAACACAAGCGCACACCCGCGCTAATTTCTTTGAAAGAAAAGAAAAAGGGGTGACAGGAAAGTGGTGAAAAAGGGGTCACAAAGAGGGTAAGACAGTAGGGAAACAAGCGTGGGATTTGCAGGAGGGATGTAGGTAAGGCCCATAGATGCCCATGTCTTTGGCAGAAACAGCTGTGCATTTCCATGTATTTTGGTGAGACATTGGAAACCTTTCACCCCTGAGAGAGGTGTCAGGACAACATTAATATTTGTTGTAGAGCCAATTGTAATTATCTGTTTCAATGTCAAGCAGACATGTGTGCGACATGGACAGCTATGTATGGGGCGTAATTTTTTTGTGGGTACAGAGTGCCCTTTTTTTTTTTTTCAGGTGAGAGTGGTATGTCAGGTGAAGGAAGTCGGTATAGCTGGGGAGGTAGGTTGGGTAGGTTAACAGACAAGACAGACAAGACGCATACAGGGGCGGTGTATGACACACGTGGGGGGGGTTACACAATTGACAGGGACGGAGGTTGGGATTTCCAAGATGCATGAGCCCACAGATGGCAACAGTGGAACTGATATCCCCACCCATAGGCAGTTGCCACTGTTCCTTCACAGCCCAGGACGGGGCTGTGCTGGGGGCTGTGTAGGCGGGGCAATGGCGGGGCCGTTAGCTGTGCCACACGAGCCTCAAGCTGGCGTGGGGCCCAAGAACAGTGTCTTGGATCTCCCTTCGCACCACAGACCGGACACCGCGGAGGGTGAGTGGACGAACCCCTCCGGCCACACTTGCAGAGGGGGGACGGGCCCCATCCCCTGCAGCGCTTCCACCCGAAGGTGGCACAGGGCCACCGGAGGGGGATCCGGCCTGGGCACTAGTGCCAGGTGCAGTCACCAGCTGAGGTGGGAGAGGTGGGTCCGCTGGGACCTGCCTTCCCAAGCATTCTAGGTTTGTGAGTAGTTATGTTAGTTTGGGTTAGTGGCATTGTATTCCATTCAGATTAATTGTAACAGCATGCATTGTTATTCCCATCAAACAAATACCCAGATATTAACACCATTGAACAAGGGGCATATCAATATCACATGCATTATTTGAACAGAAATACACAGTCAAACAACATGCAGGGTTGATTAATGGCAACAGGCCATCAGATTTGCAGGTATGAACAGGGCACATGCACGAACAGACATGCATATATTTTTGAAACGGACAAATGTCCATGATTAATGAAATGTTCACATACCATTATTTAGTGGGTGTTGTTATATGGAATTATAGGGTTGGGCGGAGATAGAAAGTGATGACACATTCATATGTTACACATTGATTTACATTTGTAATAGGTACACAATTAAGTTGAGGCTGATGTTTCAAAATAAATTTTATTTGACTGTCAAGCTACACCTGTTACAAATACATCACTATCCTACTTATTTTGAATTTGATCAGATACATCATCCTGCTACACTTTGATGACAGGACAGGGGACAACTATGGCTGTTTAGTCTGTCAGATAATCATTCATTCTATCTGCAAATTGTTTACTGTGATCACCATATACAGCATTTGGCCTAGACATTCCAGATTCTGACACACTGAAATCAGTTTGGGATATTAAGTTGTACTTCCCACATGCATTTAGTTCTGTAGAAACACACTGGGGCTAATATATTCAGGGGTTATTACTACTTTATTTATTCATACATGACCCTTTCTGTCACTCTCACACATCCTGCAACTTCACAGTTCAGGTTGCTACTTCTAGGCTTTGTTCACATGTTAGACTAGTGATTCAAACACTTTCCAACAGCCTCACTTCTGTCATGATTCAGCATTTCAACAGGGGATATATCTCACATGTGACTACCTCAGATTCTGAAGCTGTACTCTTGAGACTACTGCAGGTTACACTATATTCAATTAATGGTGGGACATCTGTATTACAGCACTGTTAAATTCTATCAATTATATTTGCAGGTGCTTAGCAACGGGCATGCAGTTTGCAGCTTTTTAAACACTACTCAGCTACGGGCACTCCGTCTCACAGCAGCTTAGCTATCAGTACATTTCTGACTATTTTTATTATCGTGTTACTTCAGAATATATGCTCCATTTCATTCCATTTTACAAAAGGGAATACATTTACATTTGTACAATACTGTCAGGGGGCTTTTTAGTGCTTATTTACAAAAAAAAAAAAAAAAAGGTTGTTGTGGGGGCTTGAACCCTGCCTGCCTACTCTTAGGCCGGCAATTCTACCGCTAAGCTATTACTTCTTGGCTTACTTTGCATATTTAGTTCTTATATCCTTTTCCACTGACTGCTAACTGTGATTGCGCTAGTAGCACACGGCGCATCTGGCACACAGTAGCAAACATTCTGGGTTTAAAAAAAAAAAAAGGTTTTAATTTAATTTTATAACATCTCTTCACTTTATACACTGATGGTCTATCGGGGCATGTGTTGTGTAGTGTGTTCATTCACATTTCCATGGCCTCTCTCGTGGCTGTTTACTTTCAGCCATTCTAGTCTTCCGGGGGCGTGTCCGCTTGCAGGGCTTAGCCTACAGACACGCCCCTTACTCTCTTACACGGACCGTGTAAGAGTTACTAGTGTGATTCAGCATGCCTCATGCACCTCATGCATATGCATGACATGCTGACATCACACAGTTTAACTGCAGCCTCCGTGTAAGAGTTATAACTCTTACACAGAGGCTTCCTGAATCTGGCCCTGTATTTCTGCTTGTAGAGGCATCAAGGCTGCTTTTAGTTCCTCCATGTCAAAAGATTGATCACTTTTTGGTTTCATTTGATGCTTTACAGCTTCAGCTTGTGATTTGGTAGTTTTCTGCCTCTTAGTGATATTTTCTGTTTCAGGAGAAGCAATTTGAGATAATCTTGTTTTAAATGTGTGTTTCCATTTGATCCATTTTTCTTTGTTGTGTGAAAGTTTGCTTCTTTTCTTTTTTATAGCTGCTACTTGCTAATTACAGGCCCCAACACATGTATAGGAATCACTGCTTAGTCATCTCCCAGATCCAATTTATTTATTTATTTATTTATTGATTTGCAGTTTGTTTTCCAGGATAGTCCATTGGGCTACAAGGAGCCCATTTTCAATGGAGTCCTGGGGAGAAAAGCTCCAGAGAAATACAAATACATAGTACAGAAAGAGCACACATCTATAATATACATTTCAATTAAATGTTAAATACATATTTTGTATAGTACAAACCCATATTGCACAATTCAAATAGATGTTAAATAATACAGAAATAAAAAAAAAAAGATTTGCATTAGGAAAATTACATCAAGTTAATTCAGTAAGTAGTAGTTTTTTCTTTCTTATTTTTATACTCAGAAGTTAAAAATAAGTTTCCCTCAAATAAGAAATTAGTTTTAATTTCACAGGAGATGCTTTTTTGTAGATTTTTGCTGCAGCAGTAGCCTTAGATGAGGTTAGATTCGTAGTTAGAAGTTGGAGCAAGCTGAAGTGTGTACTATCTAGTTGGCGGCCATCTTAGAACCCCTCTTTATCCAAGTTTTTATAAAATGTCTTAATAAAATTCCAGATTAATTATATTCCAGTGGTCTGACTACTGGGAAAGAATGGGAAATGGCGGGGGGGAGTCAGATGAAGGTTTTTTGTTTAGTCTTTCTGACAAGGACAGTTTACTGTTATTTGGATTTCATTTTAGTTGTTTTATCCTAGCCATACAACTTGTGCTGTGTCATAACTAAAATGCTATTGTACCATTATTATTATTTTTCAATGTACCCATGTCAGGAAACACTAAACACCTGTATTTCTTAGTTAAGGGATAGTGAAATCTTCTGTGATGGTCCTCCCTAATTAAATTAATTTCACATGATCCAATATATTTGAAGCAGTGAATCTCCCTCTCACAACCTGTATTAATTATTGTGGCGTTCCTGTTATAATAGCCCAGAATGCAAACTGAACTTTCTTCTAATTGGCAGGGGAAGAAGACATGAGTCATTAATAAAATAATGAACTAAAGCTATGTTTTATTAATAAGATATAAAGTTGTCCTAATGGTGATACAGATTATGTACTGCAGACCTAGTAGTGAGCTTTGCACCACATCAATCATGAGTAGGTTCACTGTTTTCAAATGAAGTCTGAAGCTTCAGTCTGCCTTTTTGTTAGCTAAAACATTGTAGAATTCAATTATCTAAACAAAATCTACTGAATTCGTGATGTGTTTTTCTGTTCTCCTTGAAACTGGAAATGGCCTATGATGCTGTGTATGCCCAGAGACCTTGTGTTCTTTGATTTGTCACTATAGTTATTACAGCAGAATCAACATGAGGTTCCTCACAATGCTATCAATACAGCTATTCCAACTACATTCAAGAGTTTTGTAACATTACTTACGTATTACCAGTTTAAAGCTCTGAATTCACTGGCTAATGATCTCATACGATTTTAACAGCAATCTAAGAAGTTTTGTATGGATTATTAAAGGTGAATTCTAATTCTGTATTTGAAAGTATTCTATTACTTTCCCAGTGTCTGTTATTCTTAAAGTGTATTAGTTCTGGTTTAAGCACTTGGGCTTCAGGCCAGTTATTTTACATTAAGAAGGTTCGTGGTCTGCACTCTTGTGGGAGAAGAGGCTGGACTCTGCCCTTCTGAGCTGGGAATTTCTGGTTAAAGGTTTATAGTGCCTGAATATTTGAACTGTATCTTACTGAAATTGGTACACCTTGTTTGCTGTAGCATAGACTAGATCCAGGCCTGCTGAATCTAGTTTTGTTTATATGCTTATTGTTTGTTTGCTTGTTATTTCCCTGGAATGCTAATTCCACCTAATACACGGCTTCTCAGTGCTTCTGTGGATCACTAGTGATATCTGCATTGCTTACTGTACTTATTTCCTTGTTTCACTTGAAAGAAAGTTACTGTTTGTCGTTTTTGCATTTAAGTTACCTGTAACACATTGCACTTAAGTTACCTGGCACTTGCTCACTAAAGCAATTATATAAGTCAGCACTAAAAATTAAAAGCACTACACCCTCACTCCCCACTGGCCCTTGTTTTCAATTATAAAGGAATTCCCAATATTATTCTAGCATGTCCAAAGGTCAGTTGTCAATCTCCTCTCCAGTCCAGCTGGTGAATCTGGGAATCTTGAGGCAATGTTACAACTGCCTCATGTATACAGACAACCCTCTCCTCCTCCCAACAAATTCCAACACGTGTGAGAGATGCAACCATATAGCCAAACTGGAGGCTAAGCTCTCTCAACTCAGTACTGGCATAACCAGTCAGGAGGAGAAGGAAACCACACTCACTACAATTCCAGTCTCACATAGACCTACTACGACAGCAAACCAAACACATAATCACACAAAAACATACTCGGAGGCTCTAAATAAAGATCTGCCTAAGCAGCAGAGACCTCCAAAGCAGACACCCAAGCAAGCACTACCCCAAAACAAAACACGTGCAACACATATCTCACAAAGCCAGTGTGCCGAACAGTCACAGCCCTTAAGACTAAACAACACACCTGATACACTTGTAATAGGTGACTCTATCGTCAGGCACACTGACGTCCCGCTCACCAGGCTGAACAAGGAGAGGGTCACGGTGAGCAGCCTGTCGGGCGCTAGGATCCGCCACATAACACAAGCACTCAGTTCACTCCAAGGCAAGTACAAATATGACTCAGTCATTGTCCATGCTGGTGTGAATGACCTGAGACGTACCTCCCTGGACTACATGAAAAGAGACATAGAGGAGCTCTCTGAGCATGTAGCCCAGGCCGGTCTGACCCTGACCTTGAGTAGCATCTTACCCTCACCAAGAATGATGCCACAATATGAAGACAAGATGATCAATTTCAATAATTGGCTTAAGTACCGGTGTCATTCAAAGGGGATCCAATGCCTGTCAGCTTGGGATGATATGCTCGGCAAGCCAGGATGCTTCGCTAGGGACGGCTTGCACCTGTCACCCCTAAGCTTTCGGATATTGGCAAAGGCTCTTGCTACCCCCATAGTGCCTTTTTTAGGCAAGGCTCAAAAGACAAACCCACCTCCATAGGTATCACAAGGGATAAGAAACTAAGAGTAATGCTACTCAACACCAGAAGTCTAAACCTCAAGATGCATGCACTTGAAACTCTCCTTAACATGGAGAACATTGATATCTGTGCAGTAACAGAAACCTGGTTCAGAGCTCCCGAGAGCACCCCAGCACTACCAGGGTATACCTCATACCATGCTTTTTGGCCCCAAAACTTGGACCGAACCACAAAAGGAGGGGAAGTATCGATATTCATCAAAGATACCCACACCTCCAGGTTGGTGGCAAAGCACAAAGCATCAGAGACTATCCATGTGCAACTAACAGTGGGTAGAACTGCCTTCCAGTTTATAGCCTGCTACAGACCACCCTCCCAAACCCAGAATCCCCACTCGGCCTTCCTGAGAACACTGGAAAATATGAAGGTCTCTCCAAACACCATTATATTGGGCGACTTCAACTACCCAAACATAGACTGGGAGCATTACTCTAGCTCCAACACCCTAGCCCAAAGGTTCCTAGAATTTATAAACTCAAATGCTATGGAACAACTTGTTACCACTCCCACAAGAGGGGAAAACATACTGGACTTGATCATCACCAACATGGGGACTCTATGCTCCAGACCAGAAGTGTATCCCTCACTGGTAAGATCAGACCATAAACTAATCTCACTGGATATTCACATCCCGACCCCACCCCCTGCCCAGAAAACCACAGTGAAAAACTTCTTTAAAGCAAATTTCACACTCCTCAAAACCGAGGTGGAATCCTTCAAAGCCCCGGGCCTGTGGAAAATATGGCCCAGACTGCAGAATCCTTTATAAATGCATTCTATGAACACCTTCAGGAATGCATGGATCATCGATCCCAAATAAAACCAAGACCCAATCCTCCAAAGGCAGACGTCCTGTCTGGTGGACCCCAGCCATAAACAAACTATACAATAGAAGGAGGAAGCTACTAAATGATAGAGCAAAATCCCAAAAAGGGAAGGCATCACTGATCAGTATTAGCAAAAAGCTACGGGCACTCATAAAATTGTCTAAGGCCAGCTTCGAGAGAAAAATTGCACAGGACACTAAGGATAATCACAAGGCTTTCTTTAGTTATGTTAGGAACCTGGGTGGTAATTCCCAGATATGCTCAGAATTAGTCCAAAACGACAAAAAATACACCGAACCCACAGACATTGCCAACATCCTAGCTGACAGGTTCAGCGCAAACCTCTCCCCCCCTTCCCACCAAAAGGGCAAATATCTAACCCAGCAGAGTGCTACCCCCCCGACATCTCAGATGCTCTGGTAAGAGCCGCCCTCTCCAAAGCAAAAAACACAGCATCAATGGGACCAGACAGTGTCCCGGGCTGCGTCCTACATGAACTCCAAGAAGAGCTAAACCCAAACATAAAACTACTGTTCAATCTCAGCCTTACTACAGGATATGTGCCCAAAGAGTGGCGTACAGCAACAGTGGTCCCTCTCCATAAAGGTGGTGCCTCAACGGATCCTGGAAACTATCGCCCCATAAGCCTGACTAGCTTGGTCTGCAAAGCTATGGAAAGGATCATCATGGACCTCATAAATAAAGATATTGGGGACCTACAGACACTGGATCCTACCCAGTTCAGCTTTGTTATGGGCAGATCCTGCCTCTTAAACCTGGTTGATTTCTTTGAAACAGTCACCAAGGCCATTGACGAGGGGAAGGTGGTCCACACAGCCTACCTGGACCTCGCAAAAGCCTTCGATACAATACCCCACTTGGGCATTATAGATAAGCTCACCAGCTTAAATATAAACCCCTATGTCACTAGATGGATTGCAAACTGGCTCAAGGACAGAACCCACCTTGTCAGAATTGCTGGAGCCATGTCAGACTCCAAACCAGTTACAAGTGGTGTCCCACAAGGCTCAGTCCTGGGACCTCTCTTGTTCGGTATATATTTCTCGGAGGTACAGGCCAACACGGAAGGATTGTGGCTGACCAAGTTCGCAGATGACTGCAAACTGGGTGCCATAATCGACTCTCCAGCCGACACAAGCATCCTCCAAAAGGGCCTCATAGAAACAGACAACTGGTGCCAGAGCCATGGCCTCAAGCTAAATGCCAAAAAGTGTATAGTCATCCCCTTTGGCAAAAACAAAGTGCCCACAAATTACCACATAGGTGGTAATCCATTAAGTACAGAAGAAGTAATTAGGGACCTGGGGACCCAAGTTGATAGCAGTCTCTCATTTGACAACCCCTGGCCAAAGTGGTTAGAAAAACATTTTATATATCCCACCTAATCATGAAGGGATTCACATCTAGATCAGGGGAGGTCATCGTGCCTCTTTACTCATCCCTCATCAGGCCCATAATTGAGTACAATGCCCCTTTTGGGATGTACCTTACCAGACACCTGCAGCAACTGGAAAGACCCCAAAAGTACCTCACCAAGAGGATCATAGGGCTCAAACAGATGCCATATGCTGCCCGGTTAAAGAAACTCCAGCTCTACTCAGTGGCATACCGCCTGTTCAGAGGTGATCTGTGCCTGACGTATAAAGCCATGTCCAACCCGGAATTAATGGACATGCTGCACCTCAGAAAATCCAAATCCCATCGAGCTACGCACTCGAGACTTGAACCTCAGCACTGAAATAAAAAGGACATGCTGGAGGGACAGATTCATAACCCAGAGGCTCCCTTCACTCTGGAATAAAATCCCAGTCCAGGTTAGGCAGAGTCCCTCATTGACTCTCTTCAAGAGGAATCTTGATGAGTGGATGGGAGATCATAGGTTTACCCCGGGTATCACTTCTGTGTCACTGTTAGACAGAGGCACAGTATACTAACCTCGAAAAAGGGCATAGCAAAATAAATTTAAAATGGATGGCGAAAGCCAAACACATTCTGGCTAGGCTTATAAATGCCCTAGGGCAGATAGCCTAGTATGAACCTATGAACCTATTACCATATAATTCCTATTAGGATAATCCAATATGGCTGACATATTACCTAATTATTTGTTTGCAAGTCTTAAATTAAATATTTCATGATGAAAATCATGTTCTGTGTCCTATAATGAGAGGCTGTGAGAGGTGGTACACAATAGTTACTCATGTTTGTTATATGATCTTTGGTGAATTTCTTTGACAAAATCTGACAAGACCTTCCTGTCACATCCCAAATAGTCCAAAAGAGTTATTAAAGAATTTTAGTAGTCTCTGTAACTTCTTCTTCTAGCTTTTCATGGGTTAGTGCTATAGGGGTCACCACAGTGGATCACCTGTCTGCTCAAGATTAGCAGTGGAGTTTTACAGTGTCAAGTTGCCAGCTCAGTGCCAAACCCTCAACAGAAGGCACACACTCACACCTAGGGCTAATTTAGAGTGTCCAATCCATCTACAGTATGTCTTTGGGATGTGGGAGGAAACTGGAGCACCCAGAGGAAACCCACGCGACCACAGGGAGGACATGCAGACTCCACACAGAAGGCACCCCAGCCGAGAATCAAACCAGAGAACCTGTTGCTGTGAGGCAGCAACACTAACCACTGCATCACCATGGCCACCCTCTTAGTAGTCTCTGTAACTGATTGCTAAAAAACAAGTTAAGAGTAAACTCCAGGAAAATAGCTGTTATGACCTTTGCAACTGCACAGAGTATAAATGATATTCCTGCTTTTCAGATTACTGACTCTCTGACTACACCTACTTTGCAGGTAGAACAGTAGAAAATTAGGGACCTGGTTCAAGAATAATGGGAGCCCTCCACCGGTGTAAGGTTCCACTGTCTGATGCACATTCAGGCCCACAACATTAGATTAAGGCACTAAAGGTGGCAGATATTCTTAAAAAAAATCACTTACAGACATTAGACAAGATAATGTCCTGGAACTTCTCTGCAGATGAACAAAACCCCTTATCATACAATAACTAACTGTAGGACCTCTTCTATGTTCCCCTCAGCCCACAGCTCCTGCCTAACCAGTATGTATGCCCTATGCGTTAAGCCAAATGCCATTCTCCTAGAAGATTTCAACTACCCCTCCATTAACTGGGAGACTTATACAACCTCAAACACATATGCCCAGAAATTTCTGGACCGCCAATAAAAACTCTCTGGACCAGCTTACCTGCACCCCAGTGAGGGCAATAAAATCTTGGACCTTGTCCTTACCAATATGGAGCAACTTTGCCACTGTCAATTGTATTTCCCTCCCTGGTCAAATCAGACCAATAATTAGTCACATTCACCTTAAGACTAAAATTAGAAGCATCTGCCAAAACCCTTGGTATTCAGAGATAATTCCTAGACTAAGCTGCTAAAACAGACTTATGACTTGGTTAAATTCAAAACCCAAAAAAGAAAGCATCCAAACATTTGCTAAGACTAAAAGAACACATAACACTTTAAACATGTAAAAAATAATTTAGCAATGCAACAAAAAGTTAAGTAGTTTCATCCACAATAATATCCCTGGACTTTATTGGAACTAAAGAAGATAATGCATTCATTAAATTTAAAAAGCACTTTATGCATAAATAGTGAGCTTAATTAAAATTTAAAGGCATATAACCTAGTTAGACATATGCAAAGCATGTATCATAACAAGAAATTCCATATAATAAATCACATGGAATAATGACTTATAATTGTGTTAAAAACAAACATACCCATATAACTATACTGAATAGCTATTTTTTTTCCCTAGTAAAAAACATACTGAACTATTTAAAGCTTATTAAGGTCACCATAAAATTATATTTGTGTACAATTTTTTATGTATTTTTATATGATAAAATTTTTGAATACTAACTATTCATTTAAAATGTTAAACCTGCGTAATTATGGTTTGGAACATTATATTAAAAGCACCTGCTTAACTTTTTGTTGCAATATTAAATTATTTTAAAACATTTAAACTTGTGTTCTTTTGGTCTCGGCATTGTTTGCACACTTATTTTTTATTTATTTTTTGGTCTCTTTGTTGGTACTAGTTTGCATCCTCCTTTTTTGCTGATTAAATTCAAAAGCCTCTTCCATCTTGTAAAACAAGCCTTGAGACACACACAAATGAGCTTCATTCAAGAAATAAATGTAGCAGTCCCGTTACAGTCACTGTATAAGATGACAGTTACTGACATTAATCCCATTATAGGTCAATGGCATGTCGAGCATGACTCATATAAAGCAGACTTGAAATGGATTATGGGAAAGAGAAAGACTTGAAGAAAAATATGATCACGTTGATATGTCAAGCCCCATTGGCAGCCATTTTGCAGAAAACATATTAAAATTCTATAAGAACCAGTCAGAGTGATTTTGAGATGTTAAAATAGCTCAAAAAACAGATAGGTTGAAAAAAATAGATTTCTTTTAGCCCTAAGGTGGTGTTTTTCTTTAATGTTTGCTTTGTTGAACTTTTAGACTTCACTTATTTCCACCACTAACTTAAATATTAACAGAAAAAAGATGCAATAAATTACATCATAAGGCCAGAGAGACCAAATTCTTATGAAGCCCTGTCTTAGTCTGCCCAGTAGCACAGTCGTTCTCTTAAATCTTATAAACAACCTGGAACCAGTTCCTCAGTAAGTAAGACATAAATAAAACTATCATAGATATCAAAGACAAATGACTATATACCTAACTGTTGCCTATTAATGTCATTTTTCATTAACAACAGTTAACCATCCCAGGCATCTTTTTAGGTCATTACATGACCTGTAGGCCTGAATTGCTATGTGACTGTGTGAAATCCCCATCAGTGTTGCTGAAGTTATCAGTCTTTGTAACATGTTATGTCAAACCAAGTGATATGCATTGTATATGTATGCCTCTGACCCTTATTATGGCTACAAAGGGTTTAAGACCCAGCCCAGAGTCTACCTATATAGTTAACAAACAACACAGAAGGACTGTGTACTATTTTGTTCAAATTATTTGCATTTGTGAAACATAATCACTGGGAGTACATAACTGCTTTATGACTGTTCATCCAATTAATAGATCTGCAATTGATGATAAGTTAGGTATTATCTTCTTGTTTGTCTTAGACAAGGGGGCTTCTGCTGTTGTCATACCACTTAGCCTTTGATCATTAAAATTATAGCACTAACCCATGAGACCATCTCAGAGGGTCAGAAAGAACACATTCTAATTTTTCACAATAGAAATTCTTCCTTTACTAGACCCTATATATTAGGCAAATATAGGTTTAGTTTATTTATTTAATATGGCATCTACTCATAATAGAGTCTAAATTTATGAGGAAATCAATAAATCATGGAGAAGCAAGGCTAAATCTGAGGGCCAAGGTTATAGTGCTCTGCCTAAATCACAGCAGCGTACAGGTAGAAGTGTTCTTTTGCTGACGATATTCTATAACACCCCATGGTGTTCATTTTAACATTTTTTGGTGTAATTTATATATTTAAGAAATCCATCTTGGCCAGCACAGTTGAACAATGCATGGCCTTACTGTCACACAGCTCCTAGTTCTATATGCCACTTCACAAATGGGGTAAAATCTCTGCAGAGTTTTCATGATCATCTAAATAGCTTCTTGGTTGATGTGTGTGTGTGCGTGTGTGTTTGTGTGAGTGCGCAGTGTGACAGGGTATAAATGGGTTCATGAACTTCCATACATGAATAACGTTTGTGAATGTTGATGTGTGTGTGGCCTGTAATGGGCTGTTGTGCCATCTAGCAGTACTTCTTTCAACCACTACATGCCTAATCAGGATAAAGCAAAAATAAATCTAAGATTCAGCTCCAGGTTATTTTCTCTAAGCTAGCATTGATGTCAACCCTGATAATTACTGAGCACCTAACCAGCTGTTCAGCTGAGCCTGCATGAACATCAAGAGGTTAACGCTGAGATTTCTAGGATTTGTATGACAGAATGTTCAATAAAGGTATATTCCTTCAACCCTTTTGAAAAAGTTTCATCTTACCCATTCAGACATGTCCCCTCCTTCTGTTCTTAGATTGCTTCATAAACTCCATTCCGTTTCCCCTAAGGATATTATGAAATTATTTTCATAAATTTCACAAATCTTTTTTGTTTTGTTTCATTTTTTTTACAAATTTTGTTTGGTAGTTCTCTGATAATTCTCACTAGTCTCTCACAAATAAGTTAAAAACAACACTAGCCAAACTATCCTCTTTATGTTTTGCTAGTAAGAACTGCTTTCTATAAGTACTGAAGAATTAGCATTTCAGAAACTCACTGTAACATGTATTGTGAAGAAAAAAAAATAGAAGGTAGAACATCAGTGTTCAAGCTATCGTATAGTCATTGAAGTACAGCAAGTGTTTCTAATAGTGGGAAAAGTCAAAAGCAGCCATCCTTAATACAAAAAAGTTTCCTGGGTATATTTTGGATTATTTATATTAAAAAATAAAGTAATCTCTACATATATTTACAGTAATTGAAACTTCAAATTCTAGTCCAGATAATTGAAAAATTAAGAAAGAAGTTAATCAATGAATATCATGTACATCTTAGCTAAAAGTCAACAGGAAACGATGAAAAAAGTAAAATCATGTCACCTCTTTAGGTACAGCATTGTTTCTTCCCTTTGTCCTGTCACATACTTAAAATGACCACTTACATTTCTTGTCTTCTTCTGGATCCAGACATCTTTATGTCCTTTAAAGTACTTTCTTCATGAAAACACTTTAAACTTTGCCTCTTTACTTTTGTCAGCCACTCTTTTTTTTATTTCCTGTTTTGACAATCTCTGTTTTAACCTCCCCCACCATGAAAATGCAACACAAGTTCTGGTCATAAGTCCACCCCAATCTGACCAAAAATATCAACATTTTCCAATCTCTCTTCATATCTCTACTATTGGTCTGCTCCCACAAACTACATCATAAAGGCTGGCCACATGCAGAGGACTCTTCACATATTTTAGAATATTTGCATTTACTTGACAGTTTTTCCATTTTGTGAAAAAGGAAGAATTCTACAAGTCTAAATTTTAAATTATATTATCTGAATGGCACAGGAAGTAAGATTTACTTGTGTGCTGCATTTTGAGTACATTATTTTTTTTAAACCCATTTATTAAATTATCACAAGAATTGGCAAATATATATTAATAGAAAAGAAAACAAACCATATTAACATGTTAAACTTTAGATATTCGCAGACTGAACAAAAACATATTTAGAAAACATTTACAAGGAAAACCTATGTAGAATATTCTGTGGTCACCCTATGTTTGTGATGGGCAATTTTGTTAAAGGTCTTTTTGTTTGAACTTTCAGGATGACTAAGAGTCTACATCGCATAATTAAAAAGGAAAACATTTCAAATATGAAGTAGTTTTTCAGCTGAAAGAGAACTTTAAAGAGATGCCTAATGACAGAAAGAATCCACAAACTTCATATTTTTAATCATGACTAAATTAAAAAAACATTAGTGCAAATGTGTTAGTAATTTTTGGTTCCAGTACTAAAACCCAAACATTAAAATGTTGATATTGTGAAATCCAAAAAATTAATGCTTGAAATGCAAAAGAGCAAAAAAGTAAATTTAAAGCATTTTTGCAGGGACAAACCTCTATGTAGCTCCAAAACCTATATATAAAAACTCTGCAGTCACACCAACTGAAAGAGAAAAATCTCCCAAAACAATGAAATTATAGCTGACACACACTTAAAACATGCACCAGTGATGACTTCCTATGGAAAACAGCAACTCATGTTCAGTTCCTCACCATCTTGTGTCACAGGCACCTGATGCTTAGGAGAACAGAAACTTAGCAACGTGTAGAGAAGCCATCATTTTCTTTGCAAGTGATGACTACAGGCTGACAAAGTCCAGAGACAGGAGTGGAATTAACTTTATTACACTTAGTAAATGGCATATTTAGTGGTATAACGATCTCCAGTCAGAACTGGGGCATGTTTCATATATAAAGGTGCTCATAATATAAAGGATGTGTTGGTTCAATAAAGGTGCTGACAGGTTAAACATAACAATACTTTATTTTTTTTTAAGAAAGGCATATTTCCATGTTACATATACACAATTTGTCAATATAAATGTGCAGAGTAAATTATTTCCAGAACCCATTTACTAACATACAATGTTCCGTTGAGTAATATGCAGACTTCCACTTGGGTCTGTGCACCTCTAACAATCTCTTTGTGGCATGGAGTCTAAATCTCTGAGAATGTTCAGTGAAACCCCATTCATTTTGTGATCTGAGTCCTATGCCGTACAATCAAGCTGATAGTACTGGTTCAGGTTCATTTGATAAAACCTTCCCATCAATACACCCATGTCACTTGTGAACCATCAGATTTGCATGAAAGAGCTTCCTTAAGACTTTACTAAGCTAAACATTAGATAGACTAGCCTGCAGTTGTCCATCTCTTGTTCAACCCCTGCACAGTGGCCACATTCATTAAACTCCAGTCTTTTTTGACCATATCATTTGAAGTTGAACATTTGTATAGCTGTAGCTGCTTACACTTAATCTGCTTTCATCCAGCCTGCCCCTGTGCCTTCTCTCTCTCTCTCACTAGCACGTCTTTCAGGATTGTACTCTATTTCTTACTTAAACAGTCAGAGTGTGCCTATATCTGTCTTTTTGTGTAACTGAACATTTCTATTTGTAAACCTCTACTAGCTGCCACTTTATAATGGTAAAAACAAGAACAAAGTGATCATTTCCTTTCCTGACCATAATGTTTCACTTTCTCTATATTCATACTCTTAAGATAAAAACTGACATACGTATAAAAATAGCCAAATTACCAAAGTTAATAAGCTAAATAACAGAATAAAGGTATTTCAAAAATGTCACTGATCACAAAATAACTCCAAACTGAATAACATACAGAAACTGCTCACTCAGTTCTAACTATGAAAATATGAACATTATGTGTTATCAATAATCAATGAAATGATCACCCAGTCACAGGACATAGCAAATGTGTTTGCATCAAACGTTTGTGTGGACTTCATAATAACCAAAGAAATATGTCAGACTGCTAAAGAGGCAATGGGAGACATCCCTTATATAATTGCAGATATGATAACTGATGCCACAAATAAAATTAAAAACTCAAGTTCCATGGAACCCGATAACACTCCTGGTTGCTTCCACCACCTAAGGAAAAACAGTAATTAAACCCTTATCAATCATCTTAAATAAAATATAGGCATGCAGACATATACTTGTCCTGTGGTGACGGGTTATAGGAGAGGTACTATTCCAGAATGGAGGAATTACATCAGATCCTAACAATTTTAGCTCCATCAGTTTGATCAGTGTTCTATGTAACGTTATAGACAGTCATAATGGAACTTTTCCCAAAATGACACAGACAACCTACTCCTGTTAAACATGGAACAATAAGAGTTTGATAAGGGGAGCTTTTGTCTTCTGAATCTTGTGATATTCTCTGAAGACTTAGCAGCATGTAATTAATGTCTGACAGTGCATACAGCTTATGTCAAATTTGTTAAGGCATTTAACACTATCATATAAAAGAGAATAATACATGAATAAATATCATTATATGTCAATTCATATGAAATTCAGTGGGTAAAACCCTGGTTAAGTAACAGGACATAAAGAGTTAAGGTATGGGTTGCTTGTTTATACCAAGATGGGTTACCAGTAGAGTCCCACAGGGTATTCTGCTACAGCCAGTATTTTATGGCTATTATTCTAAGATATGAATGGGAAATTCACTGCTATGGTTAACCAAATATGTGGACAGTTGCTAAATGGGTAATGCAATTGTTTCAATAAAATGTGCTATAATTTTTCAAAATGTCCTGCAAAAAATACATACCTGGTGCAGTACTAATGACCTCACCTTTAATTTGGGGAAGTACACCATCATGAAACTTGTCAAAAATTGTGTACATTATGATACAAAAAATGGTCAAATCATAAGGTGTAAGAGTACCATTAAAGGTCTATGAACAATGGAAAACAACAGTTTAAATCTAGATTTAAAGGTTATATCTAGTCATTCTAGGGAGATCACTGTCCCATCTTATAGTTCTCTGATCTGACCCATTGCTGAATTTAAAAACTGTACTTTGTAGCCTTAATAAACCACATGAAAGCTCTTGAAAAGTTCCAATCACTACTTATTAGAAAAGTCATAGG
This sequence comes from Protopterus annectens, assembly GCF_019279795.1. Lineage (NCBI taxonomy): Eukaryota > Metazoa > Chordata > Ceratodontiformes > Protopteridae > Protopterus > Protopterus annectens. The sequence continues at coordinate 1,886,334,594 of NC_056728.1, read as the reverse complement.
GTTGGAAAACTTGAATTATTCAGAAAAGCTTCAGGAACTGTTATATTTTTTCATCTACCAAATACACTGAAGTGGCAATGTATAATGCAATTTATGATCCAGTTCTCTTTGGTAGTCTGTGTCTGGAACACTTTAATGGTGACAGCTCTCACCAGCTCAGGGATCTAACTAAAATAAATATCACAAATACAAAGTTTTTGAATAATTTCCTGCTTACTCTTGGAGAAGTCAGTCTTTAAATTCCTTCAGAAATAATATGTATACATGTGAAGCATAAAATATCAAAATTCTATGACAATCGGGTTTCTTGAAGGTCATAAGCTTTATAATGGAACCCATGAAACTATACTACAGAGAACCAGCAAATTGGAAATGGCATTATATCACTATGTGAAATCCAGGAGTCTAAGAAGATTCCCTGGAACAACAGTCATTCATTTTAGATATGGAATTGGCAGGACTGCCATGGACAACAAGCATACATTTAACTTGCAGCTGAAAATTAAGCACAATGCATATAATAAGAGAGTGGGGGGAGTATATAGATAATGTGCAGACTATCTGTAATGATGTGGAGTGGGAAGATGGTCATTAGACAAGAAGCTTTGCTGTAGTTTGCATGAAGTGTGAATGCACTGCTTGCATATATCTTATTGGTAGCATAATTAGGAAGCACAATGGGATGAGGTCTTATTCACAGAACTTAGCATATAAAATTAATGAATTCTTTACAAATCTCAGCATCTGAAACAAACTCCGGTAAACAGATAAGCCCATGCAAAATTTAGTAACAGTCAATATTAAGTAATTTATATTATTTCTTATAAAGTGGGAAAACTAGAAAAGTATTACTTAGGCAAATACAGAAGGAAACTGTTTAAATAAGTTTGTGAAATGCATGAAAGCATGCGTTACTGAAGCCTGCTCAGACATTTTCAGGTAAAATACGTGTCACTACTTTCAAAATATACAATTCTCTCTCTCTCTCCCTCCCCCCTTCCATATCAAGAACAGGGTAGAAGCATAAGCTATATAAACATAAGTAAGAGTCAGACAGGCTAGTAAAACCAATAAAACCAATTGCTCAAAGCCTTGAAAATATTGACAACTAGTGACACTGTATTATCTCTGAAGTCTTGTAACAAGAAATGCAGTAAAATAATAAGAAAACAATATTAGAGTGTTGATAATTAGATGCAGAACATCTTAAATATAGATTACATTGTCAATATTTATTCAAATAGCATGAAAATAAAATCCTGCAGTGAGTTATTCTGTCCATCAGCTAAACATGTCTGCAATGTAAATATTAACTATAGGAACAGTTTCATATAAACATCTATAGTTTCTTAAATTAATAAACTAAACCCTAAAACTGCAATAAAAATAACATTTACAACAATGGCAATTAAGGTATTCCCAGGCTATTAAGGCTGTTAATATTCAGGTGAGTCAGTTAATATTCAGGTGAGTCAGTTCTCAGAGGAATGTAGTAATCAGATGCACTTCATCTCAGGGTAATTCTCCAGTATTTGTGAACACCTTTAGAAAAACCCTGGTTATACCATGCCACTTAGAAGCCTTATACGGCTACAGCAGAGCCAGATTCACCCATGATCTTTGGCCATATGAAATGCTAGGTTGTAAAGCAGAGAGGACATATTGTGTTTCATTTCAGTGTTGCTTCTAAATTCAATAAAAAGACATCTGTTAGAGTTAACAAGTATGTGACTGCTTATTACAAGCCCAATACTAGACTATATGAATTGGATTAACAGGCAGCAACAACAAATATATACATGTATATGTATGTGTGCATATATATATATATATATATATATATATATATATATATATATAGAGAGAGAGAGAGAGAGAGAGACTCAGAAGGCATTGGATACTCTTGCTGCTACCCTGCAAAAATAGACAGAAATATGATTAAGCAAAACCTATACAGTACATAATTAACCAACAATAATTAATATTTAAATTTATTAGCTGAGAAATATTACTTTGCAGTACCAGCTGCTAGGCTGTACTTAACTCCTTCTAACCAAGGGAATTTGTAACCCCCCCCCCCCCCCGGAGTATTTCAGCATTCAATAAAGTAGACTCATTTGCTGTAAATGAACATAGCTGTGCAAGTAATACCTTAAGAATTATTCCTAAACAGATGTGCAAATAATGCCAGACGTTTTTAACATTAGCTGTATGTCTAAAAAATGTGCACATGGAGTAATTGTCTACAACTTCTGCTAGTTTAAAATGTAGGAAAAAACATCCTTTATAACACAAACATACTGACAGCAGTTTGTTGTCCAAGGAGTCTAAGATTAGATTGAATATATCATTTTCACATTTATTACTCTGAACAGAATGTGTTATGTAAGAAACTAAAAGAGTCAGCTGCTGTTTTTGAGCAACTACATACTGATTCATATTAGAGACAGAAAGAAACAATGGTATTGTGTTCAAGTTAACTTGTTTGTTATTTCTTCTTTCTGTATTTTTCTTACTGACCTTTAATGCCATTTCATAATTTGCAAACCTGAATACATAGATATGATTCCCTCAGCCTTTCAGATGAGTCTAACTACAACATATTTTTATGCCCAACCATTTATACTTTCCAGAATGATACTACAGAAATTATTTAATAATAATATTGTGTAAGATTTTCTCACTGGCAACAGCATTACAACAGTGATGTACATCATAGTTTAAGCTCTGAAAAACAAAGAAATCTCTTTTCTTTGCACTGTAACAGAGATAGGTAAACACATAGCATACTTCTTGATTTCTGTAGAATGAACCATGAAGTAAGTAATGCATGGCAGATTCTGACTAGCTCTAGGTGCTCTCTGTTCATAGGTATGTATTTTGTTTCTTACCAGATGCTATTGATATTGCTGTAGCTGTAGACATGTCTATTAAGCACAAAATGTTCATTCTTTGCTTCTGTTTGTTTCCTCAGAAACTTCATCATACAGAGCAATCCTCAAACCACTAAAGATCATCACTCCCTCAGATATCACCTCCTGCAGTTATATCCTCAAACCACTAAAGATCATCACTCCCTCAGATATCACCTCCTGCAGTTATAGCTGCAGTGTGCTTGACACAAATTATTGATTATTTCTGTGATAAAAATATCTATCCGGTGTACTATTTTTTCCTGCTGTCTCACTATGTTAATTTACGTTTATCTATGTCAAGTTTATCTGCATCCTTACCACATCATTAAAGCAAATGAAATTTTCCTAAACCTATCATATTCAGCACCTGTAATAAAAACTAAAGTAAATGTTTACAAGGTATACATAGAAAACTCTTAGACATTTATCCTCAAAATACCTTAGCCTGCCTGAAACAAATAAACTCTAAATCTACACTTACCCCAGGATTTAATAAAATCCATGTGGGCACAGTGTAGAGCCTACATGGACTGTTACCGTGTCCATGTACACAGTTCCCCCTCAGCAGCATGCCATACATATTAATGATGGTGTGCTACCAAGGGAGATCTGAGGAACATGATTATTGAATTGGTGTAGGAAGAGGTGTAGTGGTAGCTGTGTCCACAGATGTGTAGGAAACTCCCCGGACTGTCAGTGTCATGTTAATTTTTTCATTTTTTTTAATAAAAAACATGTTTGCATGGCAGAGCACAGAGCTCAGCAATGCTCAGCAGTGCCCAGACAATGTCCAAACATCTAAAAATAGAAAACGGATGTATTTATTTATTTAAATGCATGTTTAAGCATAGCTGAGCATCACGGTACTCAGCACTGCTTATAGGTAGCTCAGTGTTATATGTAAAGGTACACCTGATGGCTGAATATCCACGTATCTTAATGTGTAGAGTCACATCTCCATATGTAGTAGGTCCAGGGTTTGAATACATGGAAAGCACATAAGTATTTAATTTTAAAATACACATTTTGCAGAACAATTTAAAATATAGCTCCACTGCACTCTGCTAAGCTGTGCTGAGACCTGCTAAGGATCGTATAAACATGATAATGGCTGCCAATGTTTATGACCTGCTTGGCTGATTTGTGCACTTTTAAGCTCAGCTAAGACTTCAATTCTGCCTGTTTTCACACATCTGAGCTCAGCTGCCCTGGTTTGTGCAGAGGTAAATTATGTGGCATTTATTTGAATGTTGCCCAATGATGTGTAAGGGTGAGAAAACAGCCTGTATTAAGACCAATAGGCCCTTTCAGGTGCAGAGTTAGGGCATTCTGGAATCCAGGGTCATGGTTGGACTATTAGTAAAAAGCCATGAAGACTGGCTGCTGCAGGGAGGTTTCCAGGAGTCAGAGTGCAAGGCGGAGGCCTGACACTGGCTGGCAAGAGACCACACTAGTGTTACTGGTATCCCCTGCACAGGTGAGCAGTGTCATCACCACCATGATGATCTGAAACAGAGAAAGGGGGATCTCTTGGACATCTGGGCCCAAGAAGTCAGGCAGGGAATGCTCCACAAGTATGTAAGTCATTTTACCTCTGTTTCACCAATATCTAATATGAATGTCTGCAAAAATAGTATGCATAATGGTGTACTTCTCTCCCAACAGCTGCAGAGGAGAGGGCTCACGATGTTGAGTCACACATCAGGCGCCTAGCCAGGTTGTGCCATGAGTGTGGTGAGTATGGATGTATTATGCTAACTGTAGTGAAATAAGCAAGACAGGGTAAAGCATTAACTGCATGACAGTATATTTAATAAAGTCTGTAGTGCAATAAATGTGGAATTTGAGCTGTATTGCAAGCAATGAATAATGCCAACTGTTGTGCAATAAAAACACAAGACAATACCAGGAACTGCTTTAAAGTATATACAATAAAGTATGTCGTGCAATAATTGTGGAATTAGAGCTGTTTTGAAAGAAAGAAATAATGCCAACTGCTCTGCAATAAAACATGAATCCATATCAATAACACCACGGAAAATGGTGTACAGGATTATCTTGTTCTAACCATTGCAGTAGAGCTGTATGCATTCAAGCTGTAAGGTGCTGCTGTCAAGTATAACACTGTAATAGCTGTAGAATGCAAATCCAATGGCTGCCAATTGTATTTTTAACACATAGTACCATTCAAGGCTGTTTCTAGGCCAATATTGTTCACATAATGCTCTGTTATCCACAAACATCAGGTAAGCAAGGTATATGGGAGAGGTAGCCCACTCCATAATCTGATATTGTGTGTTACCTTCACATATATTTCAACCCACTAACAGTGTGTACTCCAGCATTGTTAGACTGATATATGGTGTATCAGCTATTTGCATTATTCTTTTATGTCATGCGTGTGTATTCTGCTGTCACTGCAGTCTAGTATAAAACTGTAGTAGTACTGCCAGTCATATTTTGTTTCCAGGTAAGCTCTAGGCAGATATCAGTCAGTCAGTAATCAGCAGTGACTCAGTAGCTTTATTTGTTAAATGCTCTGTATGTAGTACATTTTGCCACACAGACCAGGATTCGAATCCAGTGATAGGTAGCACTAATAGCAATAGCAATCATGTAATGCTCACAAAGTCTCTTTCCACAGGAACTACAGGTAAATGGGTGAATTAGCCCATATTATGAGTAGAGAATTGTGTGTTTAGATTTCCCAGACTGTTAAAATCATTGGCAAGAATGTAAAAACTCAGCAATGTGCAGTCAGAAATAATGTGTAATTCTGGTATGGCTGTATACCTGGGGCATCTGTTAAAAGTTGCTGCTGTCACAGTCACTGCTATTAGGTTCTTTTCCCATGCCTGCCAACCAAGGCATGACTGCTGTTTAGTGTCTGTACTGTACACATCCATGTCTCTCAAGTGTCATGATTTCATGTTATGTAATTAATAGTGTGTAATCCACCTGTTACAGAAATACCATGGCAATGAGTACCTAGACTGCACAGTATTGCCGTTTCAGCCCACAGAACACCTTGGTAGTCATATAGGCCCACCTGATGTGCAAGTGCTCTGCGTAGGTGTGTACCTGCAGTTGTTACTGTTTGGCCCATAGTGTCCCATGCATATAGCTTGAGAGATATGTACATGCTATATCAGCTGCAGGAGACTTGTACTCACTGTAAGCAAAGAAAATACAGACTTGTAGAGTAGATAGTAGTACTGTTGTCCAGAAAGTAAGCATCAATGTTACTAACAGACTGATTTTCTCTCTCTACCCATCCTTTATCTTCATTTATTTATTACTGTTATTCATTGGTTATGGTTTACTATTAACATATGTTGTTACATTAACTGTTTTGTGGGGCATGTGTTATTGCTATGTATTATAATGGATGCATGTTAACATATCTTGTTACATTACCTATTTGTTGGTGTTATGGTGTAACTGTTACTGGTGTTAGCATACTGACTGTTCTGTTAAACATACTGACTGTTCTGTTATTTATTAGCATACTGACTGTTCTGTTAAACATACTGACTGTTCTGTTATTTATTGTCGTGTTTCACATAATTTGCATTGATATGTAATTGGGTTATTTTTCCATTGCTCTGGCATGCTGTTATTACTAACAATGATTTGTTCACAACTAACCTATACTTATTGCTATATTTCCATTACCATAGCACGACAGGGTAGAATGGTTCCTGGTGATCCTTGCCTCAATTGGCCATGGCACTGGGTCCTAGCACATTTGAGACCCAGGCCGGTGGGGCCCGTCCACTGCCCCTGCACCACCTCCAGTGTCAGGTGAAACCACCTCAGGGGATGGGGCCTGGTCTCCCCCTGGGAATGGTGGTGAAGGAGTTGCAGTCACCCAGGATCAACTGCCGGTCATGGAGTGCAGGATTGTTCATCTAAGCTATGAATGCTGCCTCTGCCAGATTGAGAGCATGCTGGCTGACCTGGCAAGGCAGGCTCACCCTAGTGCTGAGCCTCCAGCACAGCCACGCTCAGGGCAGTGAAGGAGCAATGTCAACTGTCCCATGGGTGGGGACGTGAGTGATGCTGCTGCCATCTGGAGTTCCACAACACCCTCCCCATCCAGAGTGTTTACCCCCTTCATGTGTCACACACTGCCCCATCTGATTTCTTGTCTGTCTGCAAATGCATCCTCTCCTACCCAACTTACCTCCCCCATGTACCTTTGTCCCTTTCCCTACATTCCACTCTCACCTTAAAAAAATAGGCACCTGTCCCAAAAAAAAAGAAAATACTGCCCCATACATAGCGCTCCATGTCACACTGGACACACCAGTAATCTGGTCTAATTGGCTTGACAACACAGTTATGTTGTCCTCACCCCTCTCCCTGGGGTTTGAAAGTCCAAATTAATTTACAAAATCTGTCAAAATTCATAGCTGCTGCTGTACAAGGTATGGATAGCTATGGGTCTTTCCTACACCCTTCCTGCACATCCCTGTCTTTGACTATGCTTTCCCCCTGCTTGCCCCAATTTCGCCACTTTCTTATAACCCCCTTTTTCTTTTCTTTATATTTTTTAGTGCGGGTTTGCGAGGAGCCAAGCGAAGTGGCATGGTTTTGCGCCACTTCACTTAGCTATGCTTAAATTAGCTTTAATGATTAAATGTGTTTATTACATTGTCTGACACATGGTACAAAATTAACACCTCTACCAAGTTTCAAACCTGGGCCCCTCTGACCTACAGCCCACTCCATTAACCCACCAGGCCACAAAGATCTGATGTAAAGTGTTTTCAGCAAAACATACTGATTGTCACTTACAGTCATTAGGCATGTCACTGAAATAAAACTTAATGGGAAAAATGTTAGGGTACCTTGGACTCTGGTGCAATAATACACCAGTAGACAGCCAAAGACATAATAGCAGATGTAAGTGAGGCCTGTGATAGCAGGTATATATGCCCTTTCATCAGCAACTTGTGGAAAGATACCTGCTAAGGCAGCAGTGGCAAAGTACATATACAGCTGGGATACTGGTGCAGAAATGCACCCATATAAAGCCATGCACATACTGATGGATGTAGAAATGTTTCTCACTGCCTGTATATGTGCACATATATCTTGCAAATATGGATGCTTTTGCAGTGACTCAGTAGTGCAGTCTGATAAATGTTTTGCATGCAGTACATTTTGCCACACACAGTCCTGGGTTCAAATCCAGTTTTGTCTAGCAGTTCAATTACATTATATTGTGAAGACAGTGAGTAATGACTGAGTCATGCAATCCTAATCCACACAGGTTACTGCTAGTTAATGAACTGCATCCCACATTTGCAAGTCAGAGGCCTGTAGGTAGGGATGCACTACACGTTTATATTACATTATCGACTGATGAAAAGAGCGAAAACTCTTTCATCAAACTGATAATGTCAAAAGTCCTAAACAGCAAAGACACGTCCACAAAAAAAAAAAAAAAAAACTTAAAAAACACAAAATGAGTGGGGGGGGCCCCCCACACCTCCCTACTTAAATATACCAATGCCAAGATTGTACTATAGTGGAGGAAATGGCAAAGTCCCAAAGACATGGCCCACCGTTTTTTTCCTCTGGGAAAAAAAACAATGTTCTGTGTCTTCGCTGTTTAGGTCTTGCAACATTATCAGTTTGATAAGAGCGTTCGATCTTTTCATCAGCCGATAATGTAATAAAGACCCATGCACTACATATATCTGTATAGCCTAACTGTATGTTGCCTACTACTCCATTATTGGCACCATTGCATAACAGACGTACCTTACTCACATGCCTCAATTGGACTGTACAGAGTACCCTTACCCTGGCTTTGCCTTAATGACAGGGCTGCCACAGCTGCCACAGCTACACATATAGCTTGTTGTCCTCAAAAGCGTCCACAACCCCTGTGTGTGCTAGGCTGCAGCAGCATACACAACTGTATGTAAAAGTAGCTGCTACAGACCTACCATACCTCCCAACCCCCTAGAACAAGGGATCCAGACGCAGTCAGATGTAATGGGGGGCTAAGGCCCAAAGATAGGGACATGTGTAATGGTTTGCCCCTACAAAGAGAGTAGGTTGACAGATTAATAGCTATTGCATTAGCATGCATACTCCAATGGGTATTAAGTCTGACACTTAAGTGTGTCTCTTTCCTTACTGATCTCAAACCACAATGTTTCCCAGTGAATGCCAGATGACCACTATGTCATGGGACACTGACCACACATATGAGGTGAAACTGTAGACATGACAGTCATGGTACCTACCCTCTGCAATGCTGTACTCTCCACACCTCAGTGATGTCCATCTGAACTAAGAAAGGGGCCCAGGTCTACATGCAGGCCTTATATATTGCACTGTGGTGGCATGTCATTGGCCAGTGATAATGCAATTCAGCTGTTTTGGCTACAATTAGCAATTCTAAGCCACATATTGGTGCAGAGTAAATTACCTGCTAATAAGCAGTACCTTAAAAAAGCAAGCAGCTACTTATGGGGAACAGCTCTGTATGAGACTTCACTCACACGGAGAGTGGATTTCAAAAAATATACCAGAAGCAAAGTTCAAAAAAGGAGTATTGCACTCCAGCAGGCATGCAATAGATTTCTCCATATAACAGGATGTGGATGGGAGGATGGAGGTATGGGGAATAGAGATTACAGCAGTAAGCCTGTGTTAGATCTATGGTAATGATGGGTCAGTGATACTCTGCTGTCCTACACCTATAGGCATGCCACTCAACTGTCCTTGATTTTTAATCACATCTCAGTTCTGTCCCTGTCAATACCTCCTACAATGGTTGGCTGTTGTAGGAAAGCTAGTGGATTATACACAATACATAGTGACAATGTGTAAGGGTGTACACTCCTGTAACGTTAAACGATGTACTGTAATTCAGCCCTCTCATTCAGTCACTATCTCACATACACATTTTAAAAGTGTCCCTGATGTACTCTGGCTAAGTCCCTGTTTCTGTTGACATATGTCCCTGTTTGGTTGGCGGCTTTGCCTAACATACCTGTCAACCTCTTACATCTTGAAACCAGAACAAAGCCATAATTGATGGGAGGACAAAGGCCCAAACTCAGCGACAGTGTTTACATATTTGTCAGAGATCCACAAGTTTGTGCGAAAATGAACAAAACTATGAGGTAAACATCCTGACAGTCTGCTAACATTTGTATAATTAAGAGGTATGATGCCTACAGGGAACATATACTACAGCAGGTTTGCATTGTTTTCTGTCATTATGGCACACTGGTGTTGCTGGACTGTCCCCATACAGTTGTAATAACACACTGTTAATTGTCTGGCAGTGGCCATATGACATATTAGTGGGAGTTTACCTGTAGAGGACACACCACAGTAGACTGCAATGCTGGGTGTTGGAACATAGAGAAGAATCTGTCACGGCACACAGGGACATACCTCAGTATTGCTACTATCTGTGTGGTATCCACACACATAGAATTTTACCAGACTGTGGGGTATGATGTATGAGGGAGCAGTGGAAAGTGCAGCCCATTATAGGTGTGCTGGATCTGTACATACTGGACGTCCACGTATCTGGTCCTCTAATGTGTTCCCCTTTTGTTGTCTTTCAGGGACTATGTACCACCAAAAACATGCCCCCTTCTCAGAGGGGGAGAATGATATGATAGTCCATGGTCTCAGACAGCACCATCAGATCTTGTTGTCCAGGGAAAAGCATAATCAGGAGCATTGTGGGCATACCTTGTGTGGGATGTCAATCAAGTTGGCTGACTGAACAGGACCTATAAGCAAGTCTGACAAACATGCTGAATGCTGCACAATAAAGGGCAGCTGATGTTGCCAGGGATCGTATCACCACAGGTGGAGGGCCTATGACAGAACATCCACTCACAGCCACAGAGGAATTCATGGTGAACCTAGGAACACACAACAGCTCCCAGGCATCCATCACAGCATACATTGTGGAGGTGGGTGCCACAGTATCCACAGCAGAGGAACGTCCAGGTAAGCGTACTGTATTCACCTGTGTAATACTGTATCAGTCATTGTGGCAGGCTGTACATACCTGCACATGGTTGTTAGGTCTATCTGCATGGGGGGAGTTAGGGTTTACGTACAGTTGTCCACACATACTCAGAATGTCAGCAATCCAACCACTATCACAGTCACCACTGTACATGTGGATATATGCACATTACCTTGTAGTGCTGCAACATTTGGTGGTGTTGACAACACCTCTTGCTCACCTTTTCATAGGTCCACCAGGAGTGGACCAAGTCCATGGTCCTGTACCTGGTAAGTGTGATGCAGTTTTTACGACTCATATATACCCTTTGAAAGTTAAGAGCTGCCATATTGCCCTATGTACAAATGTTGTGTTTAGCCAGTGTAGAATATTTGTATGTTCCATTCTGGAACAGATAACTACGGTTCTTAGACTGGTTATTCACAGGTGTGTATTTGAATGACCATCGACACATCTGCACTTAGTTATCAGCGGCTACACAGCCTGGTATATATGAGGCAATTACTCCAAGATGCCTCTTCAAACACAAAAGGGAGATGCTACACACCAGAAGCAGTGACACTAGTATTAGCATATCATTGTCATGATATGTATAGGTCTATCACATATAGTTAAAAAAGCAAGAAATAGGGCCAGCACCAATGGAAGTTGCCAAAAAATATATAAATTTATTAAATAAACATGTCCAAACTAGGAGTGCCAAAGACCCCAAGTCAAGCACAAAAGTACTTTGGGAGCAGTCAGCGTATTTATGCATTCATAGTTTGTGATAAGCTCTGCTACCCTGACCACATGTCACCTGGGTTATTTGGACTTACAAATCTAGAAGGTATAATGATGGCATTGACACGTCTACAGATATTGTGTGTCTAGGACAGACAGGTGGCAGACATCAGTTATAATTTATAGGAGGGCAGTTTAGGGCCAGCAGGTAGTTACGGGGCCAAAAAATGCATAACCATTGCATAAGGCCGTGTTAGTAGTGCTGCACAGGGATATATTTGCACACACACACACACACACACACACACACACACACACACACACACACACACACACACCCAAACACACACAAACACCCAAACACACACACACCCAAACACCCAAACACACACACACACACAAACACCCAAACACACACAAACACCCAAACACACACACACAAACACCCAAACACACACACACACACACAAACACCCAAACACACACATACACACCCAAACACACACACTCGAGTTGGCTGATGTGAGAAACCTACTTATCTACTTTTACACACTATAATAACTTGCAGTACTTATTGCATGTACCACAGAATGTATCTGATAATAGAGTGTCAGCCAGCACTCTTAAGGTGGATGACATCAACAGGCCTTGTAGAGGGAAGCAATGTGGAGGCCATAACCACTGTACAGCGATAGCCCAGACAGGCATCCCCTACTGCTGCAAGGGGATATATTTACAAACACACACACACAGAGTTGGCTGATGTGGGTTAGAACCCCTACCTGTCTACTATTACACACTATATCTCACAGTAATTATTGCATGCACCACAGAGTTTATCTGATATGAAAGTGTCAGCCAGCACTCTTAAGGTCAATTACATCAGCAGGCCTTATAGAGGGTGACAATGCAGAGGCCAGCAGCTAGTCACAGGGCCATAAAATGCATAACCATTGCACAGAGATAGCCCATACGGACTGTCCCTAGTGCTGCATGGCAATATATTTACAGGGTCTATATTAGAACACCGAACATTCAAAATTTCGAGTGTTCTAATATCGAACCCTATGAATCGAAAATTTAAAACATCAAACATAAAGAAACAGCAAATTTTTTCCTAGGGAAAAAATTTGCTGTTCCAAAACACACACACACACACAACACAAGCACACCAAACAAACAGCAATCCACACACATAAACCTAAACTCTTACACCTAACCCTACACTAAACTATACATACACCACCAGCTATCCACTTACCTAACCCAAGCTCTAACCCTAAGGTCCATCACTATCACACAGTCACCTCACCTGTGCCCTAACCCTAACTCACCTACCCCCACCTTAACCCTCACGTCCACACAAATCGCACACTTATCTGACCCGCACCCTAACCCTAACTCACCTAACCTGCCTTAACCCTCACCTCCACACAATTGCACACTTACCTGAACCCGACCCGTAACTTTCCACCACAGCGCTGAAAATACTGAAGCAACAGAAACAGACAACTGAATTCTTTCCCGAGGAAAAAATTTGGTTTTCTCTTTCTTCGATATTTTCAGGGTCGATATTAGAACACTTGAAATTTTGAACGTTCGGTGTTTTAATATAGACCCTGTTTACAAACATACAGAGTTGGCTGATAGGAGATTAGATACCCTCCCTATTTACTATTACACACTATACCTTGCAGTACTTATCACATACACCATAGAGTAAATCTGTTGTATATGTGATTACAGGCACAGTATTTTTGGAGTATGCAAGGTAACCTTGTGTTAGACAGCATGTGTTGCTTGCAGTGTGATATTGCTTAGTACTGTTATTGTATCTAGTGTTTTAGGAGTGGGATACCTGTCACTATCCCTGCTATGTGTGTACAATTAGCAGCATGCCTGTATGTGGCTGGTTGCAGTTAGATAGGCAAACATGTGGCCAGGAACAAGATGGCCTGCCCACGGCATGCACTGAACCATTGTACAGTACAACACCTGCTTACCTGTGTCTGTCTACAAGGTGACATTCCACAAGCACAGGGGTCTGTGTGTGAGTGGATTATGTACTGCTGCAGCCTTGGCTTGGTTCCTTTGGACAACTGTTTTGATGTGTACTGCATATAACCTCAGCATTCTAAAGGTATGCACAGAAATCCATACATCCCCACATTATATATATATATATATATATATATATATATATATATATATATATATAGATAGATATGTATATATATATATATATATGTGTGTGTGTGTGTGTGTGTGTGTGTATAACAGGGATCTCTATAAATGTTGCTGTGTGTGTACATTATGTATATGACGTCTGTAGATATATGTCAAAATTCTATGTATCATTGTACTACACACACACATATATATATATATATATATATATATATATATATATATATATATATATATATATATATTCGTATTATATTGTATATGGGGTACATGCTGATCAATACAATAGGCATGTGGGAAGGGGATATTGTCAGATATGTAGAGGTAGCTGTCTGTATGTACAGAGGTATTTCCACTTAGCAAGTCTTTGTGGGGAAGAGGAAACAGAATTACACTCAAGTTAGGTAAGTGTAGGAACATCCCCAATAGGACTGTCAGTACTTACAAGATGACTCCAGGCCACAGCTACCTGCACTCCAGGCTGGGAGTTTGTGTGCTACAGACATTGGCAGCTGCACCTGTTTCTTCAATACAGCACTTCCCTGGCATTGTCAACAGCATTCCCCAGCTGTGTCCTGTAATTAATATCTGACTGGGATACATGATGTAACAGAGCATTCTTTAGCTATGTCCACAACCTCAAAGGCAGTACACGATTATGTGCAGAGCTCTTTGTAAATGGAGTCACCTATACTGAGCCAGAAGATATAGCAAATCTCCTGGTTGATAAATTCAGTTCCAACTTTACCCCTCTCTCCCCCTCACCCTTCCCTCAGGAAACATCATGAAATATAACTCCCCCTACTATCACTAGGGAACAAGCCCTTAATGCTCTCTCTAAGACCAAGAACATGGCATCAATGGGCCCAGCCAATATCCCAGCATGCCTTCTAAATAGCATGAAACATGATCTATCAGGACCTCTGTAATTACTGTTTAACTGTAGCCTCCAAACAGAATTTGTGCCTTATGAATGGAGAAAAGAAACAGTTCTCCCTCTGCACAAAGTTGGGCCATCTACAAACCCTGAAAACTACAGACCCATAAGTCTCACCAGTCTTATATGTAAAGCCATGGAAAGAATTATCATGGAGATTATCAATAGAAATCTAGTAAACCTCCAGACACTGGACCCAACCCAGTTTGGTTTCTTCAAGGACAGATCATGCCTACTCAACCTGATGGACTTCCTTGAGAAAGTCATCAAAGCAATGGATGAGGGCAAATTCATTCACACTGCCTACCTTGACCTGGCCAAGGCATATGACACAATACCCCACTCGGCATTGTTGACAAACTGAAGACGTTAGGTACAAACTTGTATGTCACCCGGTGTATAGCCAACTGGCTCACAGACAGGGCCTAGTAAGATAGAATTGGGGAGTCCACCTCTACAAAGAGGCCAGTCACAAGTGGAGTACCTCAGGGATCAGTCCTTGGACCACTCTTTTTTGCATTTATTTCTCAGAAGTCAAGGCCAATGTCAGTGGTCTCTGGCTGACTAAATTTGCAGATGATTGCAAATTAGGAGCTGTCATTGAATCTAACACTGACACAAATATTCTCCAAGAGGGGCCGACACAGGCAAAAAACTGGTGTCAGAGCCATGGACTAAAACTAAATGCCAAGAAATGCATAATAGTATCCATTGGGAAGTCATCCATTACTGGTAACTATCATATTGACAACACACCCCTTAGAGTTGACCCAGTAGTCACGGACTTAGGGATACACATAGATAGTAATCTAGCCTTTGACCATCACGTGTCTACAGTGGTATGGAAATCATTCTATGTTGCACAACTTATAAACAAAGTTATGGCATCTAAGTCCAAGGAAGTCATTGTTCCACTGTATTCAGCATTCATCAGACCTATCATTGAGTACAATGCCTCCTTTGGTATGTACCTAACCAGGCATATCCAAAAATTGGAATGTCCACAGAGGTTCCTCACTAGAAGAATACAGGGCATAAGTAAAATGTCGTATGCAGACCATCTCAAGGCCCTATCACTGTATTCTGTCTCCTACAGGCTTTTGAGGGGAGATCTATGCCTGGCATACAGGGCATTGTCAGACCCCACTCTGATAGACCTCCTGCATATCCACAAAACAAACAGCACCAGAAGTACCCATTCTAAAGACTTAAACCTTGCCTGTGATATAAATAGGACCTGCTGGATAGATAGGTATGTATCCTAGAGACTACCCCATCTATGGAACAGACTCCCCATCCATGTAAAGCAGAGTTCCTCCCTAACCCAATTCAAGTGCAACTTAGACAATTGAATGGGAAACCAGAAATGAATCCCTCATTTGGCACCTATGCCTCTAATGGATGCAGGTAACCTGTAAATGGTTAATCTCACAGGCCCATGCTTACACTTATCAAGGATATCAGAACTTGTCAAAGATTTGTGATGCATGGCTAAGTTAAAAAGGCCCTTGTGGTCATTAGCCTAGTAAACACATATGAACCTATGAACCTCCTTACAGGGTGACAGTCTGCATACCTCTCACCATACCTCTCAACTTCTTACAGCAAGAAATCTGGACAATGCCATTAATAAAAGTGGGACAAAGACCCAAACATATAAGCATGCCCAGTAGGCTACCGATGATGCATTCCACCTGCTAAGTACATCATAGGTAGCAAATCACACAGACTGCTGTAGGTGCAGCCTGTGTGATTGGCTACCTATGATGCATTCCACCTCCTAAGTACATCATTAAGGGCCATTAATGGTCCTAGTTTAAGTGAAACAGGGGTCATCGGTAATTAAGATATCATTGCCTTTCTCGGACAGTTTTTTTTTTTTTTTTTTTTGCAACAGCCTTCCTCGCTGAGCACTGAGACATGCCGAGCAAACACAGGCCATGAAGGTAAACAGTGCTCAGCACTCAGTGTACACGCCCACATGAAAGTCAGGCTCAGCACGGTGGTGCACCATGTAAACACACTCAAACCTGATGAAACACACTCCCTGAAGGTAAACAAAGCTTAGCAGACAGTGTACACACACACCCTGCTCAGCAGAGCAGTGCCCCATGCAAACAAGTGCCGCTGAGCTACAATGAGATTACAAGTTCTCAGACACACCACCCTTTGATGTCAGCTACCTCTTCTGTGGACACCAACATGGTTCTCTGCCTGCACGGATGGGATCTGCAGACACTGATACTCATTTGTGCTATTCAGTAACCCCATCTCATTTGCATAGGGATCTGTGCACATAAACTGGAAACACAGTTCCAGGCACTGCCTCCTTAGCAACAAAACCATTCTACCATTGTAGATACTCAACGCAGGATCCTATAATACATTACTGTCACGTACTAATAACTTTGGTTTTTACACAATTTTTCATAAAAGCATGTTTGCGCACTGTAGCACACCATTCAAACATACCCCGATTATTAAAAAAAAAATATTTTAAATTATTTTCCATACGGTTTTGGACACACGGTGGATAGTTTTGCACATATCTGTGTCTGCTATGCTATTTCTGACCATCTACCTGCCATTTCATGGCTCATGTTTTTTTTTTATATCCTGTACATGGAATTTTTCCATGTTCACTACAAACACCAGCATGGGTTCTGCAAAACTGCCTATCTGCTTTCTGGATCACTCTACCCCCCCCCCCACTTGCATGCAATTCACCTGCTTATCAGGTGATTTGCATGCAACAGATACTTCCGTGTAGGTGCGCTTGTGCACACCGATCAGCACTGTTTACTGGATTACACACCTGCTTACTTTCATGTAAGCAGTGTGCCACTATGCCTACATGAAAAAAATCCATGTAGGCTTTATTAAATCCCCCCCTTAGTTTAACAAAAAAGGTAAAATAGCACTATTAATAGCAGTAAAACACTCTATTCATATCAGTTAAAGAAATTGTAGTTAATTTACCACATACAGAAAATAAACACCCATAAACAACAATGGCTATTTATGAAAATGTTAAAATTTCACATAAAAAATCCAAAAAGCAAATTAAAATACTATCAAAAATCATAAAATTACATTACTAGTAAAACATACCTTATAAATTAATAAAAATAAATGAACTAAACAAAGGAAAACTAATCCTGAAATAACTCACACTACAATACCAAAATCTAAGATACATCAAAATTAACACTACAAAAATGCTTAAAACGGTTTCAGAAATTGTAGGAAAAACCCACCTACAAGGTATTCTAATGATAAAAATAAAACAATCTATGTATAAGCCCTATTCAGCAGAAACTTGGATACTTAGTATAGACCATTAACAACATCAGTAGGAAATTTTACATAAAAACAAACCAAAAAAAATATTCAGATGGAATATGTAGATGTCGAGTTATATGATATATAAAATATCTTGCACTCTAGGATTAGAGACCTGTTCAGTCTCAAGCTCAGCACAGAGGGCATTCAATTTTTCTTTTATCATTGCATTAATCTACAGATGTTGGATACTGTTTCACATTTATTTTTATTTTGGTAACCAGTGTAGAGCACTTATTAAAATTTACCTTTTACAGACACAGCCTAAATGAATTGTTTCAAAAAAGATCATAAAAAGTAAAACAGATTAAATACAAAAGTATATTTGCAGAGCTGTTATTTGCCATACACTGTGTAAGTTCAAGTGGAAGCAACATAGACTTACACATGGATTAAGAATCATTGTGTGAAATGAGACATTTTCCATAGGTTTGTGAGCTGACACCAACTGGTCTAATGCCAGGCCAAACCATATACTTGCAGGTAAGCTACTCTGCATGTTTTCCCACTTGAATAAGCAAAATTAAAAAATTGTAGGACCAGCTCCAAGTTTAACATGGGCACACGGGAGGGTTTGTAAAGCTGTATAAGCCCTCAGTAATGGGTTACAAAAACAAAGCATGGGAACAGAGGAAAGATAAATTGGAACCAATAGATTCGGTAATGGTACACCAGTTTAGCAATGCAAGTAAATAAGATACAAATTGACAGGGGTCTATGTTATTATCAAAGTAGGGCAAGTAGCTATATAAGTACAGCCAAAGAGAAAACAGTCACTAAAAAGTGGCTGGACTCATAAGCATAATTATCAAATAAAATGTTGGAAAAACACAGTGAATAATTTTCTATGCATAAAAATTACTCAATCAGATAAAATGGATAAGAATATGATTTTCCTTCATTTTAGAAACCATGAAAAACATCAATAAAGAACACATTGATATTTATTCATCTTTATTCCTGTGTCTTTTGTGCACGAGTGTTGAGTGCCAACAGTGAAATTCCATTGAGGCTAGTTCCATTTAAATTGGATCCGGAGAAATTACAAAAAATATCCCTTTTTAAGACCTGCACATTATAAGCAAATGCATGCAAGTCATTCTACAGGAAACAAAAAGTACTTTTGCAAAAAACAGAGAAATAGACTATGGCCAACTGTATCAAATCATTAACTCATGCAGCAGAGATAGACAATAAACAATGTTGTGCAAGCCTTCATTCACAGGAATAGTGGTAACTAGTAAAATTGTAATTAATTTTCACATTTTGTTTTAAAAAGGTTGTTGCTACTTCCAAAGTATAGAGTTTGAAGATAAAAGTGTTCTATATATCAGCATTTAAGTATTACTTTATTATGAAAACTATTTTCATGCTGTTACAAGGTACATTTTAGGCATTTATGTATTTTGCATTTTCCTTAATGGCTACAGTGATAAGTGTCAGTGGTTTACATAATCAGTTTGAGTCAAAATTAGAGAACAATTAAAGAGCATGGGAGAAAGCTAAGAATGAGTTTTGAAGGCTACAGAAGAATGCAGAAATGGTAATGAATGTATAATTAAAAAATGTGCATGTACATCATTCAAGTTAGTTTAACATATATTAATTAATTTATTTATTTGTTTATTGGCATTTGTTTAACAGGATAGTCCACTGGGCCAGTAAGAGCCCATTTTCAGTGGAGGCCTGGGAGAAAAGCTCCACAAAAAATATGAACATGTAACACAATTAACATAATACAGGATATTATCATATGTAAAGTTCAGCAATAATAAAATCTTGTTCTAAAATGAGAGGTCACTTATTTTCTGACCATCTGTTGTGATCTATAAACATTAGAGGTAGGATAAATGTATCTATTTGGTGTCACAGTGTGTATGTGTTAAAAAGGAATTAGTTATTTTCTGTATTGGTATTTTAAAGTTTTAATAATGGGGATGAGATTGTAATTTTGTGATGCAATAATGGAATCTGGGTTTGCAAATCCAATAATGCACTCCCAGTATGTCTGATCAATTAGCAGAAAGACAATTTTATAAACTATTTCAGGAATTTGAAGTTTGTGGTGTCACAGGAATTGAGTAATGTTGGTTTGGATTTAATGACTGCTATTAGGGCTTTTAGGGCAGAAATGTTGTTAAACAATATAACATTAAAATATGTACTTGTGCCTTAGGAGGAAAGTGGACCTGAAATAAGGTACTATTACAAGCCTATTTTGAGAATGAAACCTGTTTTTTTTCTTGTTTGTTTTTTTTTTTGTTGGGAGATGCTGTTAATAGTTGAGGGAGAACACTACATTTCATCATACTGAAACTATTAGTTCTATTTGCAAATGTATGGACTGTGGAACCCCAGTGTGAAAAGAAGCGAAATTTGTTGAATACCTAGAACTTCCAAATGAAGAATATATTAACAACGCACAGCACTAGCATACCAAAGGGACAACAAACATGAGTCTTCACATTTGTTCAGAGGGAACCACTCCAGTTTTTAGTCTTGGAAATGAGGTACCTGCTGAAGCAAAACCCAATCAAGCAAAGTTCTGTATTGGTATATTTGAAGCCAATGACATAAGGAGATGAACTAATAACATAAAAATACATGCACACAAATACACACAATTACAGTTTTCTCGCATGTGTCCAAATAGTCTTCAAGCTTGGAGAATCATGGTATTAAACATTTGATATTGATGTATTATTAAATTAAAATATGATCATCCCTTCCTATCCCTCTAAGATGTAATGTGATCACATTGAGTTAATTATTGTATTTTGCTCAAATTTCAGCTCAGAAGGGCAAATTCCAAGATCTAAATATTTTTAAAATGTGCACATTAAAGTGTTTCTTGCTTGCCATAAGCAAAAGCAGCTGAAAATGCTTGCTTGATGTTTGACCTAAAACAGTTTCTCCTATTGTAAAAATCTGAGCAGAAAGCTCAGAGAATAAGACAGAAGCCTGAATATGCTTGTCTGATGTTTGACCTAAAACAGTTTCTTCTATTCCAAGAATGTGAACACTGAGCTTAGAGATGAAGAGATATGTAAAATTATCTAAACAAGTCAAGCTGAGTTATGAACAGGTCATCTCAAGCTCACATTTTAGTTTATAGAAATATAGAATCCAACTTAACAGTTTTCTTTTACTTTTGCATTACATTATCTTTAATTTTACTACATGAATATATCCATTCTGTTTTCTCAAACTTTGTAAATTAAAAGGGGAGAAAGGGATAACTAAATCATCACAACAGACATGTATAGAAACACAGGGCCCTGCTGACAAGAGGGAACACTATGGTGTTAACTATTTTATATGAACAATCAGCTGTAGGGATATAGCTAGAAATTATTATTTTGTACTCACAGACTCCTATTTTTCTGCCCCAACCTATTTGCCATTCAGAAACATGGACAAGTCTGTTTAGTGTGTTACCTATAAGCACTTAAATGTATGCATTATTTTCAGCTTTTCCTCTATTAAATACACTGTTTTAAAAGCTACATACAGTACCTGTTGTTTAGGAAGCTAATTTAGACAGTTTATATTATGACCTGAAAAGCAACAACATAGAGTATGTTTGATTACATCCCTGATCTGCTGTATCAATATCATAGGTTCATAGATTAGTACTAAACTAACTGCCCTTCTGAGCCATTTTAAGCTTAGCCAATTATCCCTTGTGAGACTCAAACCCTGCACCTTGTCTTTGTAAGGCAAACACCTTAACCATTAGGCCACCCTCCCACCCAAAATAAACAGCCTTGCAGGTCTTGAACCCAGTACCCTATACACTATAGCCACAGTAGTTAACCACCAAGCCATCACAGCAATTTCTATATATTTTTTTAAGATTTTCATGTACTTTTATGTATAATTTAGAAAAAAATAACATTGGTGTCGATATGCAAAATACTATATTATTTGCTTAAAAGTTTTTATTTTAATGTAAAATATGATTTAATGCAAAGCATGTGGCAGCTTTTATTTTGTTTTATTGTGTAAAACTACCATACAGTCTGGTTTATGAGTTGTGTAAAATCAGAACAATATGATTTCTGAGATACGCTTGTAGTAGAGACTTCTATGATATGCATCCTACAGTATTCATTTGAAAGCTTGTTTTGATATTATAAAGCCTGTCTGAAAGGCAAGAGAACAATGGGGGAATTTAATAAAGCCTACATGACTTATTTACCATGTAGGCATAGTGGCAGGGAGCTTACACAGAAGTAAGCAGATGTGTGATCCAGTAAATGGAGCTGAGAGGTATGCACAAGTGTGCGAACACTGAAGTGTCCATGGCATGCAAATCATCTCATAAGCAGGTAAAATACCTGCAAATGAGGCTGGTAGATTTATCCAATGAGCAGACAGGCAGTTGTGCAGACCCCGTGTTGGTGTCTATAATGTACATGGAAAAATTCCGTGTACAGGATGCAAAAATGACACCAGGGTCTATAAAAGTGTACTGACAGTGGCAAAAATAGCATATGGGCACAGATATGGGCAAAACTAATCACTGCATGTCCAAAATTGTATGGAAAATAATGTAAAATTGTTTTTTTTAATACCCTGGGTATGTTTGCACTGTGCCATTATGGACAAAAATAAAAATATTGTAAAAAATAGAATTTGTGAGTATTTAACAGTAATGCATTATATAACCCTGTGTGGAGTATGTACAATGCTAGACTGCTGTGGTTGCTAACAAGGCAGGGCCTGAAACCATGTAGTTTCCAGGTAGTGTGCACAGATCTGTATGCAAATGAGCTGGAGCTGCTGAATACCATAAATGGGTATCTGTGTTCGCAGATCCCATCTGTGTAGATACAGAACCATGTTGATGTCCACAGAAGAGGTAGCTGACATCAAAAGGGGTGTGTCCTCAATCTTTTAAGCTCATTGGAGCTCAGCTGCCCCTGTCTGCATGGTGCACTGCTGAGCTGAGCAGGGGGCTTGTACACTGACTGCTAAGCTGTGTTTACCTCTGAGGCACATGTTTTACCATGTTTGCACATGTTTGCATTGTGTGCCTCTGTGCTGAGCATGACTTTCCATGGGGGTGTGTCTACTGATGGCTAAGCTTTGTTTATCTTTGTGGCACAGGTTTGTGTGGCATGCCACAGTGCTCAGCAAGGAAGGGTTTCACAAAAAAAAAATGGCTGAGAAAGCCAGTCATATATTAATTAATGATGAGCCCTGTTTCACTTAAAATAGGGCCATTAAATCCCTGAATGATGTACTTGGCAGGTGGAATGCATCATAGGTAGCCAACCACATAGGCTACATCTACAGCAGAGAACTATAAAGGTTGCATACACCCTACAATCTGATTTTTCACCCATATTCTGCACCATTGGAGTACAGACTTGGGAATTTTAACCCAGAGAATGCTAGGGGCTGCTGCAGGTCTGCTACATATGTATGTGCTAGATGCTGAGGTCAATGCATCTGCTGCTGATGCTGAGGGCTAGTCTGAAAAGGAGAAGAGTGTTCAGGCCCAGGGTAACCTTCCAGGAACTACATGAGCTGAGTGCCACACGGTGCACAGGGACATACTACAACAACTCAGTGAGCTCTGCTGCTCTCAACTCAGACCCAGAGCCAACAGAGGGGAACCCATCCCAGTGGAAACCAGGGTTTGTGTAGCCCTTAGAATACTAGCTACAGGTACTTTCCAAAGACCAGCTAGGGACATGATGGGGGTCTCACAGGCATCTGCTTCCAGGGTACTCTACCAGTTCCTGGATGCCATGCTACCCACATGCCAGTGAGCATATTTATTTTCCCAACACCCCTGAGGAGAGGGCCAGCAGTATGTGACTTTTCTACCATGTAGCACACTACACTGAGGTACTGAGTGCCATAGATTTCATTCATGTACACATCAAGGCACCACCCAGTGAAGAGGGTAAACTCTACATCAGCCACAAGGGGTACCACTCTATCAACTGCCAGGTCGTGTTTAATGCCCAGGGCATTATCATAAATGTGTGTGCTGGCAGTTATCACGACTCCCATATCTGACATGCCTCACAGCTGTACCAGATGTTTTCTAGGGGGACATCCCACATGGCCATTTACTTGGAGATGCTGGCTATGCCCTGGAACTGTGGATGATGACACCCATCAGAAATGCACACACCCATCAGAAATGCACACACACCCATTGAAGAATGCCATAATGAGGCACACACACAAACTAGGAATATCATAGATTGTGTGTTTGGGCTGTTGAACTCATGGTTCTGGTGCCTCAGTATATCTAGTGGAGCCCTGTAGTACTCTCCAGCCACATGTCCACAGATGTTTACAGTATTTGCCATGCAACACAATATGATCCTGTGGAAACAGCTGCAGCAGGATCAGCAAAGAGAAGGGATGTACAGCCCCCCACAAGTGCCTAGATCACCACAGCCACACCCCACGGGGACTCAGAGGAGAAACCCCCTGAAGCTGTCCCTGTAAACAAATGTAGGCATGACCAATATGCCCTGGCCTTGGCCAGGAGACAATGCATAGCACATGCATTGACATCCTAGAGCCCTAGGGACTGATCTCTTACTCTGAGTCGCATACATATTAGTAAAAATTATGCCAGCCAGACCACACAACCTGTACCTCACCATGTATTGGCTGTAGACTACATGCATGAGACAGAGTTAGCTCCGAACTATAGGTCTATCAACTGCTGAATTCACAAGGTAAGTCACTCTCCTATACACCACTTGTACTGGGCACTATGATATGGTAGCATATGAATGGACCTGCCACATGTATGCAAGGGAATATAGTAGGCTATATATAGTGTGCTACTTGGAGAGATCTATAGTGGGGTACTGGACTATGTGTACAGATCTAACAGCCACTTGGGACAACAAGTCCTATGTTCACTAGTAAGTTTCCCATAATATCCACGAGGCCACATGGCTGGAAAGTCCACATTATTCCAGGGAGAAGCCAAGCAGTGGGGTCACAGGATAGTCACATGACTGTCTATGCCAGCAGAGTATAGGCTGGTCATCCCCCACCCCAAACACAGCAGTGTTCCCATACAACTGCTGTAAGAGTAAGTCTGCAATGATATACCAGCAGACTACACAATTCCTCTATGTTGTTGATAGTGTGAGGAATGAAACCTCTCTGTCTGGCAGCTGATGTGGAATACTGGGCCAAGGACAGCAGCATGGGGGATGGTGCTGATGGTTTGAACCTGGCAGCATCCAACATCTTTTGCATGTCAGGTACTCATATGGTGGTATTCTCACAGACTGTCATAAACCCTCAATCCGTTACTACAAGAAATCTGGACAAAGCCAGACTGAATGGAGGCACAAAGGGCCATACCTACAGGCAGACATTATACATGCTCTGAGTAACCTAACAAGTGGCTAGTATAACAGTAAGCTGCAACAGGTCAGATTAGCTGCAGGATGCAAAGGCCACAAATTAAATGTGTCAGTAGTTACAAGTCAGTGACCGCTGTTGACAGTATAGTACTGGAAAACCAGAAATGTATGAGTAACACATTACACATATGGGGCAAAATGGTGGACAGTCTGCAAAAATATGTACAGAGAGATGTATGCAGACTGTCGCCCTGTATGTAGTGTTATATCATGTACCCCAGTCATATCATAACTCTCAACCTCTTAGAGCAGTAAATCTGGCCAAAGCCATGAATAAAAATTGGACCAAGGCCCACAAATAGGGATAGGTTGTAAATATTTGCTCCTACAATCATAGAATATCAATAGAATAACAGGTCTTGCATTAGTATGAATCTCCCAATGTGTATGGAGTCTGAAACTGAAATGTCTCATTTATTGACTTCAATCTTCACTGATTTACCACTAATATGCCAGAAACACACAATGTTATGTTAAATGGACCACAAATATGAGGCAAACCTCTGCTCAGTCTGTGAAGCTTTGTACAGTTGTTAAGTATGAGTCACATATTAAGGACAGCAAACAGTCGGGGAATGCCTTGACAACATCAGGAAACTGCAGTACTGTATCAACAGGTACAGCAGCCAATGGTCTGCAGCACACATAATCCCAGACTGGAGTACAGGTAGCTCTGGCTTGGAGTCAGCTTGTAAGTATTGACAATCACATAGGGGCATGCTCCTACACTTAGCTAACCTGAGCACAAGTCTGTTACCTCTACCACCCAAACACCTGCTATGTAGAAATATGTCTGTACATACATAGAGCTACATATAGATATCTGTCTCTCCCTAGCCTCTATCAGTATGTGGCACACACACACACACACACACACACACACACACACATATATATATATATATATATATATATATATATATATATATATATACATCTGAGGAAGCTATTTATATAGTGAAAGCGCTTACGTTTCATTAAACTAGTTATTTTTCATTATTCTATTGTTTGTTATCTTGCACTTGCCTAACCTGACTTGATTCTTGCCGGTGTGATTTGTTTTTTGAGAGCATCCATTCACAAGCTTTGGGACTGGAATTTTACATTTATCGTTCTGTTGGGTTTTGGTTTTTGGCGATATATATATATATATATATATATATATATATATATATATACACACACACACACACACACACACACACATATAGCAGGTATATATAGCTATATAAAGTAAATGATACATAGACTCCCCACATATATCTACATAACACATTTACCTAACTTACACACATAACAACATTTAAGAAGACATCCCTGTTATACATATTGATATAGATATGAGTGGGGATGTATGAATGTCCTCACATACCCCAGAATGCTGGAGTTATCTGCACTTACACATCACAACAGTTGTCCGATGGAACCAGACCAAGGCCACAACAGTATATAATCCACTCACCCACAGTGGTGTAATGTTCAATGGGTGCAACTTATGCCTTGGACAGTCCATATTATCCCTGGCCACATGCCCATCTATCAAACTGCAAGCAGCCACATATGGCCAGTCTGGTATGTGTACACACATAACAGGGATATTACCAGGTATCCCACCTCTAGGACACTAGATTCAATAACAGTACCAAGCAGTATCACTCTGGAGGCCACACATGCTGTCTAACACAAGGCCACTGTGCGTACTCCACAAGTACTGTGCCTACATCAACATATACAACAGACATAACCTGTGGTGCCTGCAATAAGTACTGTGAGCTGTAGTGTGTAATACTAGATAGGTAGGAGGTCTAATCTCACATCATCCAACTTGAGTGTGTGTTTGTGTGTGTAAATATATCCCCATGCAGCACATCTGACAAGCCTGTATGGGCTATCTCTGTGCTATGGTTATTCATTTTATGCCCGGTGATTAGCTGCTGGCCTCAATATTGACCTCATTTACAAGGCCTGCTGATGTCATCCATCTTAAGGGTGCTGGCTGACAGTGTAACATCAGATAAACAGTGTGGCACATGTGATAAGTACTGCAAGCTGTAGTGTGTAACAGTAAATAGGTAGGGTGCTATTCTCACATCATCCAACTTCTGTATGTTTGTGTGTGTATATGTACATATATTCCCTTGTGGCACTACAGACATGCCTATCTGGTGTATTTCTGTGCAATGGTTACACATTTTAAGGCCCTGTGAATAGTTGCTGGCCTCAACATTGGCCTCCTTTGCAAAGCCTGCTGATGTCATCCACCTTAACAGTGCTGGCTGACACTCTGTTATCAGATAAACTCTGTGGCACATGCAAGAAATACTGCAAGCTATAGTGTGCATTACTAGATAGATAGGGAATCTAATCTCACAGCATCCAACATGTGTGTGTGTGTGTGTGTGTGTGTGTGTGTGTGTGTGTGTGTGTGTGTGTGAAAATATATCCCCTTGTAGCACTAGAGACATGGCCATCCAGCCTCTGTGTATTGGTTATGCATTTTATGGGCCTGTGACTAGCCGCAGGCCCTAAATTGCCCTCATCTACATAAGCATAACTGATGTCTGCCACCATCTAGATTTGTACGTGCAGAATACCCAGGTGACATGTATCAAGGGTAGTACACCTTGCCACAAAAGTATGAAAGCATGACGACGCTGACTGTCCCCATTGTCCCTGACACATGGTTCTATACATATGCATTTAGAGAGCCATGCACATATACTGGCATACATTGCTGATGTCATATTTCTGCTGTGCTGCCTTGCCATCCTGTGCTGCTGTATTGCTGCCATCTGTCCGTAGTTAAACCACTCAGACTCCTGGGACACAAACATACACAGGTACGTGACACACCTGTCAGTCTGTAACACTTCTGCTAGTGTAGCACTAGGCAACAAACATACACAAACTTTGATGTGTACTCAAGACACATGCCAGCATACAGTTCCTGTCGTGGTCCACAACAACTGCTATAGCATAACACTACTGCACTACACAAACACATGTAAAGTAATATAGTTACCCTATGCATCAGACACATTCTCAGATCCCTGCATCGATGGCACGGATGGCAGGGATGTGGCACAGGGTGTGGTGTGGAAGTGCTACAGGCTTAGGCTGTGCCAAACAGTTGAAAGCATGTGTGTGAATCTGGAAGGGGTGCTAGTTAGATGGGCTATGGAGATGTGCTGTGTGTGGCTGTTGGTGGCCTGCATGTAACAGTGGTGTTGGAGTGTGTGCATGTACACAGTTAAGCCCAGTGCTAGCCCTACACATGTGTATGGTGGACAGCTGTGGTCCATGAATGGTAGAGTGAACAGTTCACCGTCTCTGGCCATGAACACGAGAAGTGGCTTCACCAGGAGTAGCATGGGTACCACCATGCCCAAGGTCAGATGTGGTGCTAGTAACAGACAGTGAATGCTGTCTGCTGGGCCTGTGTCCCCCACAGGACCAACAAGAACCATGTGCCCATGGCCTGCCACATCATAGTGTGGACAGCACACTTTCCTCTGTAGCATTGTAGGTATTGCCACTATAGGAGTGTGAACGTACACAGCCACATGGACTCTCAGCAGATGGTGTTGCTGGCCTACATCCACATTTCCAATGCCCAACTCCAACCAGATGTTCCAGTACAGACAATGTGCAGTCAAAGACAGACACTATCTCAGCCCACTGTCTGTCCACTATGTAAGTGAAACATTCCAAGGCATCACCCATGCGGTGGAGGCAGTCATGTATGTCAGACTGTGCTGCATCCATAACCCTAAGGATTCATCTGGTGTTGCATTCTGAATATGCCTGTGCCTCCATGACAGCCCAAAACATGCGGTGAGTGACCCATGATGTCACACCTGCAACAGGAGGTGGATGGGCAGCAGTCCTCCTTTGAGCACCCCTGTCAATCTGCCTGTGTGGGACCTTGCCAGTTCTCTGGCTATGGCCAGTGTCTACACTCACTGACGTCATAGTTTTCACCCTCTCCTGTACTATGTCACCACCCTCTAACTGTCCAATATCTATGGCCTCTGGTGACTGGGTATGTGAGGGCATACTGACTGTGTGCAGGGACAATATGGGCAGAAGAGGGATGTCAGGGTCAGATACAGCCCCTAACAACCCCACTTGTGCCTCACTATGGCCACCACCATCATCAGAGTCCAATGAGACACTGGCATCAGGCTGTGAGGGGGACAGACTCCAACCCTCCTGTTCACCTGTGAGAAGTAAGACAAAAGCAGTACTTTACTTCCTGCACTATTATGTGTGGTAATCCATACAGACTCATACAAATGAGGACTCACAACTGCATTACATGTCCCACATCTTCTCATCTGATCCCATGCACAACACACAAACTCACAACATACACAGACAACTCAGGCCCTGCATAACATGCATGTCACCTACATTCGGTTAATGTTGCCAGTACACTATTTATTTATTTATTTATTTATTGTCGTTGGTTTACCAGGATAGTCCATTGGGCCTTAAAGAACCCGTTTTCAGTGGAGTCCTGGGGAGAAAAGCTCCAACAGAAAGTATTTTCAACATTTGACAGTAACAATTTTTGTACAGAGAATTATTAATAGTTCTATATACTAAAAAGTAGAACTAGTCACATTCAGGAAAGCAATCATAACAGTTAATACAATAAGAAGAAGCCTTCGAGTAATGAATAAATGTAAAACATTAAAACTGATTAGAGAACAAATTTCATAGCTACAGGTGTCGAGTAGAGCTAGTTATGTGGGGTGGGAACAAGAGCATTCCCACCGTGAGGCAAGATGAAGGTGGAGAGACTTTTTGAAGGCAGAGTGGTTAGAGGTGGTACGGATGAATGGTGGTAGGGAGTTCCACAGGCGAGCGAGGCTGAAGGAGAGAAGGTTTTTGCCAGGGGGATGAGTTGGTTTGTGTACTTTGAGTAGATTTTGATTATTTGACCTTAGAACTCTGTTGGGTTGGTGCATAGTAAAGGCAGAGGAAAGAGGGACAGAGGGAAGGGTTGAGAATGAGCTTGTGGGCTAGAGTTAGTTGAGTGTAAGTTAGTTGATTGGGAAGTTCTAGCCATTTTAGGTTATGGAGGGAGAGACAGTGGTGGGTGGAGGACTTTTGGCTGGTGGCGAATTTTGCAATTTTGTTATAGTAGGAAGTAAGTTGTTTCTTTAACAAGGACTGAAGATTAGTTAGTAGTGGGGCACCATATAGCAGGGATGGGATTAGGAAGGAGGTAGAGAGAGTGATTTTAGTGGCAGATGTGAGGTAGGCATTCTGTCTGTAAAGCATGCCAAGTTTTTGGTGTGTTTTTTTGATGTTAATTTGCAGGTGGGAGTTAAATTTGAGTAGGTTATCGATTTGGACCCCAAGTAGTTTGGTTTCTGACACAAGTTCAAGAGGTGAGTTGTGTTGTGTAGTAATTGAGAAAGTACCAATGTCAGGAGGGATGACTTTAGAAGGGGTAAATAACATTAGTTTGGTCTTGGCAGCATTGAGAGCTAGATGATTACAAAGCATCCATTGTTCTGTGGAAGAGAAAGCATCTTGAGTAAGTTTTTGTAGTGTAGAGATAGAAGAGGCGGAACAGATAATAGTAGAGTCATCTGCATATTGGATGATGCTAGAGAAAGGGATTGATTTGTGGAAGTCATTTATAAAGATATTGAAGAGAAGAGGACCCAGTATGGAGCCTTGGGGAACTCCTGTAGGGGTACTAAGGAAAGAAGAGGTAGCTTTTTTTCCAATTTACAGCTTGACTTCTATTAGATAGGTAGCTAGAAAACCAGTTTAAAGAGGAGGAAGATAGGTGAAGATTGGAAAGTTTGTTTAAGAGCAGGCTGTGTGAGATGGTATCGAAGGCTTTGGACAGGTCAAGAAGTAAGGTGGAAACAATTTGTCCAGAGTCACGGGCTTTATTTACAACCTCAAGGAAAGAGAGGAGGGCTGTCATGGTGCTATGATTGGGTCTGAAACCGTGTTGTGTGGGAGTTATAAGATGGTTGTCTAGGAGGTGGGGAAGGAGCTGAAGTTGGACACATTTTTCTAAGAGTTTAGAGATGGGGGACAGGATGGCTATTGGAAATTAGTAATGTTATTATTGTTACCACCTTTATGTAGAGGTATAATAAAGGCTTGTTTCAGATTTGGGGAACTGTGTGTTCTAGTAGAGAGCGGTTAATTAAAATGCTAATGGGATAGGCAAGAGTTTCAGCAGCTATACTGAGAAAGTAAGAGGGATATTATCTGGAGCATTGGTACATGGTTTCAATTTCTGAAGGAGTTTTTAATAGTTGATGTTGGTATGGGATTTAGTGAGAAGAGGGGCAGTCAGGAGGGGGATATTTTGGGGAGTAGGAAATGATGATAGAGTTTGTGTAGAAGAGGGGTAGGGGAGATAGTAGGTGGGGAGTAGGGTGAGGAAGTAGAGATAGTGGGGGTGGATGAGGGGGTATTAGATAGTAGAGAGGAGTTAGAGAATGAGGAGGTCAATTTAGAGATAGAGTCAATAAAGAAGGAATTAAATTGGGTAGCTAATTCATGATCTGGAGTATTTGGGTCTGGGGTAGGAGTATCTGGTTTGCTGGGGTGGAGGAGAGTAGAGATCCCTTTCCAGAATTTCTGAGGGTTATTTTTATTTTGGTTTTGGAGTGTAGAGAAATAGTTTTGACGATCAGAAGTAGTGAGTTTCTTAGCTTTGTTTCGGAGCATTTTATATTCGTTAAGGAGTGGTGCTGTCTTGTGTTTATGGTAGTGTCTCCAGACTTTGTCTCTTTGTCTCATGATAGCAAGAGTAGTTTTGGAGAGCCATGGGGCTGATTTAATTTTTATTCTTTTAGTCCGTACAGGGGCTTGGGAGTCAAGTAATTTTAAGAGAGTTAAGTTGAAGTATGAGACTGCATCATCTAGAGATAATGTTTTTAGACAGTTCCAATTAATTGCTTGTAGTGAGTTTGAAAAGATTAATGGGTTGAAGTTTTTATGGTCACGGATTGTAATGTAGTTATGAGTCTGCTGAAGAATAGTGGGAAGCCGGTGGGTAAAGGTGGGTAAGTGGTCACCAAGTGGGTCGGGAAGAGTGCCACTGTTGTTGAAGTATTGAGGGTGGGAGACTAGAATCCAATCCAATATACTCCCATTGGAGGGGTTTTTGGCAGGGTGGGTTACCAAAGTGATCAGTTGTGAGAAATTGTAAAGGTTGATGTTAGTGAGGTTTGTAGGAGACTGTATAAGGGCCCAGTTAATATTAACATCTCCTAGGATTATGGTTTCATTACTAATGTTACTGGATAGCCAGGAAAGGATCAGTTCAAGTGTGGAGATATTATCCCCTGGGGGAATGTAAAGGGAAGCTATACATATGTGTTTATGATTATTGATTTGTAGCATGGTGAGGAGAAGTTCGGCATTGTTAAAGTGTGGAGTAGGTTTGTTGTATGGGGTGACTACTAGGGAGGAAGTGTATAGGAGGGCTACACCTCCACCTTTCTTGTGAGGTCTGTCTTTTCAAATGATGGAGTAGTTAGGAGGAGCTATTTCAGAGTCTTTAATGTGTGGTTTTAGCCAGGTTTCTGAAATAGTGAGGATGTCAGGTTTATTGTGTATGAGCCATGCATGTAGGTTTGGGACTTTGTTTACTACACTTTGAGAGTTTAAGGAAGTTAATAATAGGGATTTATTTATAGTAGTAGCAGTGGTGGGGCCTGGGTTTGGATGGATGTCTCCAGATATGAGAGTGCTTGTGAGGTGTAGTATGTAATGGTTTATGTGGGTAGTTAGCAAGGAGATGAGATTAGGTTGTTTTGTGAATTGGAAGGGTTTGCTAAAAGTCATGGTGGAAAAGTTAGCATGATAGGGGATAAGTTTGTGTCGAAAGAGAAGTAGGTTTTCTGAGGAATATAAATAAGGGGAGATAAGAGAATATGAGGGTGAGAAAGAAGTGTTATGAGGATTAGTTATATGAAAGGGTTGGGAGTGGGTAGAAATTGTAGATTGGGAGAGATGATATAAAGAGGATAAAGAGAATAGTAGTAATAGTGGGAGGAAGGTGAAGGTGTGTTTAGAGAGCATAATGAGGAGGAGTAAAAACAACAGTGGACTTAGAGTAGTGGAGAACTGAATATAGTGGATAGTATATAAATTAACTGGATGTATCTGGGTAGAAGAAGTGTGTTAGATTGTTAAATATGTTGAGTAGTTATGTGGTAGATAGGATAAAAAGAAAGCTAGAGAGATAAGTTACTGTAGGAGTAGTTAAGTATAGAGTATGAAGTTGGTAGTGGAATGTAGAGTTGGGATTGGAGTGGGTGGGAAGGATCCTAATGGTTAAGTGGTATAGGTGATGTAGGTAATTAGTGGTTAATGTGGGTGGGGATAGGGAGGGGTAGGAATTGGTAGTAATTGTATAATTGGATACGAGTGTCAGGGGGTGTGGCTATGAGGGAATAAAGCTAGATGCACTGGGGGTGGGTGGGATTTGGGGGTAGGGTAGGGGAGCGGAGTGAGCCCGCAGGGCGAACGGAGCGGGTAGAACCAAGAGGTCCAGAGGGGTTCTGGAGTCAATCAGTGAAAGAAGGTTTACAGTGGGGTAAGAAGGATGGGAGAAGGACCGGAGGTGTTGGGCAGGAGTGAGATATGAGAGGCTAGAGTGGGAAATTAGAAAATAAGGTGTTATAGCTAGAGTGGGCTAGAAGAGTTAGAGAATACAGTGAAAGGTGTTATAGCTAGAGTGGGCTAGAAGAGTTAGAGAATACAGTGAAAGGGGGGAGGTTATCGTTAAGATAGAAACATAAAATGTAGCTGAGGAGTCTAAGGTCTTGTGCCACTTAGAGTATGCTTGGGGCAATACATGGAAAATGAGTGCAGCTAGTATGTATCGGGGGGGAGAGCTAAGGCTGCTGGCTATCCTGGCAGGCTAGAGTACTACAAAACATTAATCAAGACCAAAACATAAGTTATAAAGGGTTCAGTAGCAGTTACACATACTTCCTTAAAGTCCTGTAGGTGAAATGTCCAAACAAAGGGAATGAGGCAGCTGAGAAGCCTGCCTAGAAGTTTGTTACTTTGCTGGAGCAATTTAAGACAGCCGAGGTTTGGAAGTAGAATTTGAGGTATCCTCGAGGGTTTTACTCGCAGGGGTAACACAGGGCAGAGAGCTAAAAACAGGGTAGAGAGTTTTGAGAGAAAAATGGTGTGCAATATGACAGTGTATGTGATAGAACTGCACATAAAACCCAGTACACCTATCTTGAGAATGATATGCCTAATATCACTGCCTCAGGTATGTATCATCTCCCTATTGTGTTTGAACGAGCATGGTGGAGTAATTGCCTCATGTATAGCAAGTCACATAGTTGTTCATAACAATAAGTGCAAACATGCTGATGTTTGTACAAATACACACCTGTCATTCCCTAGGCTATGTACTGTTGTTAACTGCTCTGAAATGGAACATACAACTACTCTATTCTGGCTAAGCACAACAGTTGTGCATGAGGCAGAATGGCAGCCCTTAACTTCCATAGGGTGTATATAATCTGTAAAACAACAGTATCACACTTTCCAGGTACAGGACCATGGACTCTGGCCACACCTATTGAACCTATGAAAAGGTGAGGGAGAAGTATTGTCAGCAACATCAAATGTTGCAGTGTTACAAGGTACTGTGTGTGTATGTCCACATGTACAGTAGCTAATGCGATACTAGCTATATTGCTGACATTCTGAGTATGTGCACACAACTGTGGGCAAAAGCCAACCCCCCCCCCCACAATGCAGATAGGCCTGATACCCATGCAATGGTCTGCAGAGCTTGCCACAATGACCGATACAGTATTATACTGGTGAACACAGTAAGCTTACTTGGTTGCTCCTCTGATGTGGAAGTTGTGGCACCCACCTCCAGGATGTATGGCGTGATGGATACTTGAGAGCTGTTGGTTGATCCTAGGTTCACCAGGAATTCCTCTGTGACTGAGAGTGGTTGTTGTGTCACAGGCTCTCCACCAGTGGCAGCATGATCACTGGCAACAGCAGCTGCCCTTTGATGTGCAGCATTGACCATATCCATGGCCCGGTGTTGGACTTACTTGTAGGTCCTGTCCTGTTGGCCAATCTGATTAACAGCCCTGACAAGGTCGTCCCACAATGCTCCCCACTGTTCATGATTGCGGCAACCCCTGGAAAGCAGGATGTGATGGTGAAGTCTGAGGGCATCCAGTATAGCATCATTCTCTGCAAATGAAAACTGGTTGATGTCTCTGTTGGGATATTGTTCCTGCAAGACAACAAGAAGGGAACACATTACAGGACCAGATAAGTGGATGTCCACTATGTACAGACCCTACACACCCATAATGTCCTGCACTATCCACTGCTCCCTCACACGTCATACTCCACAATCTGGTAACACACTACATGTGTAGCTATCACCAAGATAGTAGCAATACTGAGTAATGTCCCTGTGTGCCATGACAGATTGTGTTGTATGTCTCTCCATCTATCACTGCAGTCTACAGTTGTGTGTCCCTTATGGGCAATCCCGCACTAATATGTCACATGGCCACTGCCGGACAAATAGCAGTGTGTGATTACAACAACTATATGGGGACAGTCCAGCAACACCAGTATGCCACAATGACAGAAAGCAATGCAAACCAGCTGTAGTGTGTGTTCCCTGTAGACATCACACCTCTCAACTATACAGATATTTGCAGAATGTCAACATTTTCGCCCCGTAGATGTGGTCTTTTTTGCACAAAGCTATGGATGTCTGACAAATTGTTGTCCAATCATTGATGGTTGCTGTCAGTAAATTAAAACAGAATGCAACTGTCACATGTCACATCCCTCAGAAAACACGTATGCCACAGTAATATCTGTTAGTCTATTCACATTCTTACTTTGTATGGCCAATATATATACTCTGTCACTGAGTTTGGGTCTTTGTCCCCCCATTAGTTAAGACTTTGTCCTGATTTCTTACTGTAGGAGGTTGAGAGGTATGTTAGGCATACCTCTCAACTAGACAGGGATGAATGTCCACAAAACATGGACTTAGCTAAAGTACATCAGGGACATTCAGGAACACTTTTACAATGTTAGTTCTATTTGTGTGTGACACTGACAGACTGAGACGAGGTGAATTACAGTACATTGTTTGATGTTACAGGAATGTACACTCTTACATAGTGTCACTATATCTTATGTGTAATCCACTATCTTTACTACAACAGCCAAGTGTTGGAGGAATGGACAGGACAGAGCAGAGATGTGATTCAAAGCAGGGGCAGTTGAGAGGCATGCCTATAGGTGTTGGACAACAGAGCATCACTGACATGTCATTATCATAGATCTAATACAAGCCTACTGTTGTAATCCCTATTCCCCATACCTCCATCCTCCCATCAGCATCCCATTTTTTGGGGACATTTAGTTCATACCTGGTAGAGTGATATATTCCTTTTTTGAAAGCTCCTCTGCAAATGCTTTGCACATATGCTGTCTGTGTGAGTAAAACCACATACAGACCTGTTCCCCATAAGCAGTCGCTTGCCTTTTGTAAGTAATGCTCATTCACAGGTAATTGCCTCTGCACCAGTATGTGGCTCAAATTTGGTAATTGCATCCAAAACAGCTGAATTGCACTATCATTAGCCTATGGCATGGTAAGACACTGCAATATATAAGGCCTTAATGTAGGCCTTGGCCCCTTTCTTATTATCGAGTTGTGGAGACTACAGCATTGCAGAAGGTAAATACAAATACTGTCCTGTGTAGAGATGTATGAAGTATGTCCACAGTTTTGCCTCATATGTTTGGTCAGTGTCCCATGACAGTGTGGTCATCTGGCAGTTCACTGGCCAACATTGTGGGTTTAGGTCAGTAAGGGAAGAGAGACACGTGAGTGTCACACTGCATACCCATCAGAATATGCATGCTAATGCAGTAGGTGCTATTGTATCAACTGACTATCTTTGTAGGGGCAAACTGTGAAACATGTCCCTATATCTGGGCCTTTGCCCCCCCCCCCTTATGTATGGTTGTGTCCGGATCCCTTGTTACAGGGGGTTTGGAAGTAATGGTGAGTCTGTAGCAGCTGCGTTAACATACTGTACAGCTATGTAAGCTCCAGGCTGCAGCTTCTGCAGCCTAGGACACATAGGGGGGAGTGTGAGAGTGTAAACAGTTTGGAGGCCAGCAAGCTATATGTGTAACTATGGCAGCAGTGTCACCTCTGTCTTTACAGCAGAGCCAGGGTAAGAGTACCCTTTACAAGCCAATCAAGGCATGTGCTTAAGGTACATCTGTTATGCAACAGTGCCAATAGAGTAGTAGATGACATATAGTTATGCTATATGAATATGTGCAGTGTGTCCCTACCTGCAGGCATACCTCTCAACCTCTTAGACTAAGAAATCTGGACAAAGCCACAAAAAAGTGGTACAAATAGGGACCATTTGAGATATTGCTCTTATAAACTTAGAAAGTTGATAGAATAACAGGTTTTGCATTAGCATGAATTTTCTGGAGGGTATGAAGTCTAAAACTCAAATGCCTGTCATTTTCGAACTTCAATCATTAATGATTTGCCAATAATTTGCCAGAAAGCCACAATTTTATGAAAAACGAACCAAAAATATAAGGCAAAAATCTGGACATTCTGTGAAAATCTGTACAGTTGAGGGGTATGCCTGCAGACCTTTGACTTGCAAAACTGAGTAGCAGAAACGTCAGTAGCAGTAACCTATGGGGATTAAAACTGGATTGACTCAGTCATTACTTCGTGTCTTCACAACAATGTAATTGAACTGCTACACACTGGATTCTAACCCAGGACTGTGTGTGGCAAAATGTACTGTACACAAGGCATTTAAAAGACTGAGCTACTGAGTCAGTGCTGGAGAAGTTGTATTTGCCAGATATATGTGCAGACATACAGGCTGTGACACAGGTTGTCTGCAACCATCAGTATGTGCATGGCTTTCAAAGGCAGTTGTTCTGCAGCAGGGTCCCAGTTCAACATATGTACTGTGCCATTGATGCTGCAGCAGGTGTGTTTACAGATGTTATAGTTAAAAGGGAACATGTACCTGCTATCCCAGGCCTCATATACTACCATTATTATTTATTTGGCTGCCTACTGGTGTATTTTTGTATTAGAGTCTCAGGTACACTCCCATTTTCCCCATTTAATTTCAGTATGTCAGTGGCAATCAGCAAGTTTTGCTGGAAACATCTGTTTTAATTAAGATCTGTGTGGCATAGTGGGTTAGTACAGTAGGATGTATTTGACAGGGGTCCAGGTCCGAGACATGGTAGAGGTGATTATTTTGTACATGTAATCAAAAAAACAGACTGGAAGATGCAGGAAAAACAGAGTGAAATCCACACAGTGTTAGCGTAATAAAACTTTTAATCCACACTTTCATAACCAAACTTCTTCAGAATAAAATGTACATACTCAACATCACTTTTAAAAACAAATTTGAAATACTTCTCCATCAATTAACTAATTTTTCCACTTAAACAATTACACAATTAATAAAACTTCTGAACTCAGGAAGTTATTTCCTTGTATAGACTCTACGGTCTTCCACAAAACATTTAATGTTGACAGCATCATGTTTACCAGGTTTTTTGTCTGAATTGAGTCTAATATGCCATAAAGCCTCCTTTTATTCAAGATTTGGTTTGAAAGTGCCACCCCTGAAGTTGGAACTTCCTTGTTCCAGCAC
Source organism: Protopterus annectens (assembly GCF_019279795.1). NCBI lineage: Eukaryota > Metazoa > Chordata > Ceratodontiformes > Protopteridae > Protopterus > Protopterus annectens. The sequence goes on along the minus strand of NC_056728.1, from coordinate 1,886,295,325 downwards.
AGAAAACAAAAATGTATTATATGTAGGACAGATGGTAACATGCTTATAAAAAGCATTTGGCTTGGCTTGTTTTCTGTTATAGTAATGTTCTTTTATTCTAGTGCATAGGGCTCCTGTAATCATACCAATGTAGAATGCACTGCAATGTGCACACATACCAATGTCACAACTCCTTTACTTTTACAGTTAAAATGTCCTGGAACGGTAGGTGTTCTAAATTAACTAAGGGACCTTCAGAAATATGTCTGCATATGTTACAATTCCCACACTTATACATGCCCTGTTTCTCTCTCTCTTTCAAAAATATTTTTAAAATTGTTTTGGATTTTTATATACAAACCTTGGTTGGGTCCCTACAATAGATTGTAAATCTTTATTTTCCTCTGGAATTTTCCAATTGTCAGAAATACAATTTCTGATAATACCACTGTCTACTGTCATGTCCAAACAGAATTACCAGCATCTGATGTATTCCACTAGCTCTTATGAGCTGTCCTTTTGGAATGTTATTCTTCATATAGCAAGGGTGCATACTGGTATAATGCAAGTAACTGTTAGTGAAAATTTCTTTCCTGAAAATCCTACTTACTAACTTATAAAAGTTAACATCCCATTCCAGAATTACATCCAAAAATGGACTTTTAGCCCCACATCCCCAGGACAAACTTTAAATATCCTGGCCTGGAATTAAAGGTGTCAACAAAACTTTATACTTTTTGTACATCCCCAACCATAACAAAAAACAAGTAATCAAATCTCTTAAAAAATATAATCTGGTATTCCATGACTAGTGGTTGTAACACAGTATACTCCCAATGACCCATCACAATATTCGCAAAGGATGGTGCTGCAGGGGACCCCATAGCTACCCCCAAAATTTGTTTCTATATTTTCTTGTTAAATACACAAAAATTATTGTTTAGTAGAACATCTATTAATTCACAGTAAAAACTGCTTTCAGAATTATTAAATGTGGAAAATTTGTTTAAATATTCTCTAATGTGTTCCACTCCTTCAAAGTGGGGGATACAAGTGAAAAGAGATACATCAAGACTAAACATCACTTGTGTGGTGGGATCAAAAGTTGACACTAAAATGTGTTCCCTAATACTGTTTAAAAAGTCCCTTGAGTCTTTCAAGTATGAATTCATTTTTTGACCAATAGGATTTAACTTAGAGTCCACCAGTAAGGAAATACCTTCTGTGACATAATTTGGGGCAGATACAATGGGTCTGAATGGGGGTCTGAATGGGTGACAAGTTTTACTTTTGTGTTTTCGGAATTCCAAAGAAGGAACCAAAAGTCATAAAGGTCCTTCTCTAAATTACTGTTCATTAAACTCTCAAACAGAAAAGAGTAAACACATCTGTAGCTCTTTGCTACTTCCACCATGTCTGTTCATCTTTATTCTAAATTGTTACCTAATATTTTCTCTGTACGGGTAACATATTCCTCTTGGTTCATTAAAACTAAGGTACCCCCCTTGTCACTCTTCATTACTCTTATGTTGCCATTCTCCTGTATTTCTTTCAGGGCTTTCTTTTCTACCTTGGATAAATTGCGATACATTTTTTCTTTTCTTTGCCCCTCCCCCATAGCATTCCCTATTTCACTTTCACAAGCTGATTCAAAAACTTTGATAGTATGCAGTAAAGTAGGATTGTAGCATGAAAGCTTTATATATTTAGTGCTGTTACTAACAATATATTTAAGTACATAATTCAAGTTTAAAGGCCTAGTATATTTTTTAAGGCTTAACACAGTGTTTACTATGTTTGCCCTCCTTGAGAGTACAAAGTTTAAGCCCAAATTTAAAACTTTTAAATGATTTTCATTTAAAATAAAAGTAGACAGGTTTATAACATTGTTTACAGGTGCAAAATACCTATTTAATTGTCCGTGGAAGAATTTGACACTGTTCATTCTCTTCTCCTTATTGTGTGCATTCTCTGGCTCCTGCCCTCCTTCTCCTTGGCTAAAAAAGTTTTGGTTCTACCCCAACCATCATTTTCATCGTTGGTTGTTGCAGAGTTGTTATAGTCCATTGCCAACACTAGAAGCTCCTGCAACCACAATATCTGTTACAGAAACACTGTTTCCTTCCCTGTTTAAAGTTCTGACATCAGATGTAGCTTGAAGGTTCTTGATTCTAGGGGCGTGGACTTCATTGGTGGGTTTCTTAAAGGGGAAACGTTTGGTCTGATTATTTTGTACTTTAAATTTGTCCTGCTTTGTGCATTTATTAAACACACAAAAATCAACATATGCTGCGTCATTTTCATACACAGCAGCATCTCGCTTAAGTTTGTGGTTTTTACAACTGATTATAACCTCTTCATGTTTTTGTAATTCAGAGAAGAGTGTGTGGTACTCAACCCTTTCCCCATTCTTGCTATGATAGTCCTTAAGCAAGATTTCATCTATTTTACAGATCTCTTCTCTTAGCCCGGTCATGATTTTACAGTTATTGTCTATAAGCAACTTCAGAAACTTAAGACCAGCATTATTAAAAAAGTATTTTAGTGTAACAAAAATCAAAACAATTTGAAAAATATTTTTGAAAGAGAGAGAAACAAAGTGGGATATTGTTCCAATAGTACACAGACAAAATGGGGCATGTGTATAAGTGTGGGAATTGTAACCTATGCAGATACATTTCTAAAGGCCCCTTAGTTAATTTAGAGCACCTACCTTACACTTTGAGAGTTCCAGGACATTTTATCTGTAAAAGTAAAGGAGTTGTGTACATTGGTATGTGTGCACATTGCAGTGCATTCTACATTGGTATGACTACAAGAGCCCTATGCACTAGAATAAAACAACATTACTATAACATTAGAAAACAAGACAAGACAAATGCTTTTTATAAGCATACTACCATCTGTCCTACATATAATAACTTTTTGTTTTCTGTGCTGGAACAAAGAAGTCACGACTTCAGGGGTGGCAATTTCAAAACTTGAGCAAAAGGCGGCTTTATGGCAGATTAGACTTAATTCAGACAAAAAAAACTGGTATAAATGATGCTGTCAACATTAAATGTTTTTTGAAAGACTGTAGAGTCTATATAAGGATATAACTTCCTGAGTTCAGAAGTTTTATTGATTAATTGTGCAATTGTTTAAGTGGCAAAATGAGTTCATTGGTGAAGTATTTCAAAATTGTTTTTAAAAGTGATGTTGAGTATGTACATTTTATTCTGAAGAAGTTTGATTATGAAAGAATGGATTAAAAGCTTTATTACACTAACATTGTGTGGATTTCACTTTGTTTTTCCTGCATCTTCCAGTCTGTTATTTTTATTTTTTTTTTTTTGATTTTTTGTGGTTATTCAGGAGCATTTCTGCATTTTTGGTATTTTGTACATCTGCCTAATACTGTGAGAAACACATAGGATCATTAAGGCATATTAAAGCTCATTTAAGCAGATTTGCACTGTGCAGCACAGCACATTGTGGTGCTTCGCTTAGCTTTGCAAAAACCCATGCTAAAAAATTAAAAAGAAAAGAAAAAGGGGGTGATAAGACAGTGGTGAAATGGGGGCAAGCAGGGGGAAAACCTAGTGGAAGGCAGGTAAGGATGTGAAGGACGAGCATAGGGAAGAACTGTAGCTTTCCATTTTTTGTACAGCAAGAGCTTTGCATTTTGACAGATTTTGTGGATGAATTTGGACTCTCATAGGTTCATAGGTAGGTACTAGGCTATAGGCCCAAGGGCCTACGTAAGCCTAGCCAACAAGGTTCCCTGGCTTATGCCACCCAAGAAAGTTAATTTCCTGTGCCACTGTCGAGCAGAGACACAGAAGTGATCCCCGGGGTGTATTTTCTATTTCCCATCCACTCATCAAGATTTTTCTTGAAGAGTGCTAATGAAGAACTTTGCTTGACATAGATGGGTAGCCTGTTCCAGAGTATGGGAAGTCTCTGGGACAGAATCTATCCATCCAGCATGTCCTGTTTATTGTGGTGACAAGTTTTAGGTCCCTAGAACCTGTAGCTCACAGGGATTGGGATTTCTTTAGGTGTAGCATGTCCAACAGCTCTGGGTTTGACATAGCTTTATATGTTAGGCAGAGATCACCTCAGAGTAACCAAAATGCTATGGAGTAAGGCTGGAGTTTTTTGAGATGATCAGTGTAGGGCATTTGTTTGAGGCCAGTAATCCTCTTTCTGAGCTACTTCTGTGGCCTTTCCAGCTGCTGCAGATGTCTTGTGAGGTACATTCCAAAAGGGGTATTGTACTCTATAATGGGTCTAATGAGTGTCGAGTAGAGGGGGGCAATGACCTCTTTTTTTCCTGGATGAGAACCCTCTTATGATGAGGTGTGCCATGTTGAAGGACTTCCTGACTACTGTGGTGATGTGACTATCAAAGGAGAGACTACTGTCCACCTGGGTCCCAAGGTCTCTTATCACACATTTGGTGTTAAGTAGATTGCTGCCAATGTGGTAGTTCATGAGTACAGAGTTTTTACCAAAGGGGATGACTATGCACTTTTTGGCATTGAGCTTGAGGCCATGGCTCTGACACCAGGCATCTGTCTCAGCGAGGCCCTTCTGTAGGATGTCCACATCATTTGGGGACTTGACTATAGCTCCTAGTTTGCAGTCATCTGCGAACTTCATTAGCCAGAGGTCTTCTGTGTTAGCCTGTACTTCAGAGAAGTAGATACCAAACAGGAGAGGTCGCAGGACTGAACCCTGTGGTACTCCACTTGTCACTGGTTTGAGGTCAGATTTGGACTCTGCAACTTTTACAGTGTGGGTTCTATCAGTGAGCCACTTGGCAACCCATCTTGTGATGTAGGGATTTATACCTAGTTTAGTGAGTTTAGCTATAATTCCAGAATGGGGGATGGTGTCGAAAGTCTTGGCGAGGTCAAGATAGGCTGTGTGAACCACCTTACCCTGATCTACGGCTTTGGTGACTGCCTCAAAGAAGTCGATCAGCTTCAGGAGGCATGATCTGCCTTTCACAAACCCGAACTGGTTTAACCCCAGAGAGAGGGAGTGAGGGCAACATAAATGTGTTATCAAGCCAATTGGGCCAAATTTGTCCAGTGGACACGTGTGTGAAATCGAGAGCTATGTATGGGACAATATATATATATATATATATATATATATATATATATATATATATATATATATTTTTTTTTTTGTGGGACAGGTGCCCATTTTTTTTTCTTTAAAGGAGAGAGTGGAATGTTGGGGAAGGGATATAGGTACATGTGGGGAGGTAAGTTGGGTAGGACATGATGCAATTGCAGACAGACAAGACAGCAGACAGTGGCGGTGTGTGACACATGAGGGGGGTAAACACCTTGGACAGGGAGGGTGTTGTGGAATATGAGATGCATGTGCCTCCAGATGGCAGTGGCATGACTGAGGTCCCCACCAATGGGCAGTCGACACTGCTCCTTCACTGCACCGAAGGTGGCTATGCTGGAGGCTGGGCGCTAGGGCCAGCTTATCTCCACCAGGTTGTCCAGTCTGCCCTCAATCTAGTGCAGGTGACATTACATTTCAATGCATATGATGTGAAACACAACAATAAATAACAGAACAGTCAGTATATTAACAGCATGCCAGTAACAGTGACAACATAAGAAGCACAAAATCCCCAAATACAAGTATGGATACTATACCTAAAAAACTTTAAATATAAAAATATTGTTAAAAACTTTTTCTTGTTACAAATACCATTCTTGATACTTTAATCAGATATCTAATATCTGATCAAAATAATGCTTACCCAATAAATCCTTCTTACAGCTTACTTAATGAGCTAGTAAGAAATATAAGTTTCGACATAAGAAAATAATGATAAAGTAGATAAAAATTATGTAGTAGACCCAACCCTCAGAATTGCAGTGAACATGCGTACTATGTATTAATTCGCCACGCAACTGCTAGTAAACTTCTCCTACCTTATAAATGTGGACCGTATAACACCAGAATAACTTTTGTAGAGCCTGTTCAACTGGAAACAAATCCTTAACTTAGTTACTACACTTTATAAAAAAGTGCTTAATGGTTATTATCTATTATAAGATAACCATTTCAACACACACTTGATGGATAAATTATCATTGATCCCTGGTAACAAATGTGCTCTTGTTCTAATTTGCCACATTAGCTCATCCATCTCCAGCCTTATTTGCCAAGGACCTCCTCTTATGTCTGGCATTCTTTGTTGAACTACAACAAAGCTGAAAGAATGTGCTACGTTATCCTTAATGTGCCTAAATAATGCATTGTTTTCATCTTTTCTGTTGACAGCATATATGTGCTCGTATATCCTGGTCTTAATTTTACGCTCCGTTTTTTTAGGTATAGTATCCATACTTGTATTTGGGTTTAAAGTATGCAAGATATTTATCTATAACAAGGAAGGTTTCAAGCATTTAATGTACTGCTAGTTACAAGATTTTGTGTTTGAGAGCAAATATATGTAAGACACTATTCTGCTTTAATGTAACCATGGTAATGCATAATGGCAAAATGCACTTTAATTTTATTGGTTGTAACAATGTATTTTAAGCAAAGACATCCTTGAGTCCGCTGTTTGTCTGAAGAAGGCTAAATATTTGATTTAGCCGAAAGCGCTAACATCACACTTGGATTAAATAAACGCCTGTTATTTTAGAAGTAATCTCTTATCGTGTTCTCGTTCGTTTATTTGTGGATTTAGTGACAACATAAGGCCAACAGAATAGGTAATTCAAGAAGATATGTTAATAAGCAACCATGCCCCAAATACAGTTTAATGTAACAACATATGTGAATAGTAAACCATAACCAATGAATAACAATAGTAAATATATGAATATAAGAGGTGGGGAGAGAGAGAAATAAAGTCCATTAATACAAGTATAGGCTATATAGTTGACAACAGTAATGCTATCTACTCTACAGATCTGACCTTTCTTTATGTGTAAAAGTACCCTATAGCTGCTGTAGCATGTACATACCTGTCAAGCTATCTGCATGGGTCAATATGGGCCAAGCAGTAACACCTGCAGGTACTCAGTTACACAGAACACTTGCACATGAGGTGGACCTATATAACTACATAGGTGTACTGTGGGCTGATGTCATGATACTTTGCTATTTACTTATTCATGTTGATGATAAATCTGTGACAGAGGGATTACACACTAGTAATTACATTATGGGACAGCATGACACTTGAGAGACATGTAACAACCATCATGCCTTGCTTGGCAGGAATGGGGATAGAACCCAATAGCAGTGACTGCAGAGGATATCTGCATCGACTGTATTAATTGACTGCAGCAACATTTAACAGACACTCCAGGTAGACAGCTATATGAAAGATTACACATTACACATTTTATTTCATTTATTTTATTTTATTATTATTATACTTATTTTCTTTATTTTATGCCATATTTTCACATTCCTGGTGATGATTGTAACAGTCTGTGACAACTAAACACACAATTATTTACTCATAATATGGGCTACCTTACCTATTTACCTGTAGTTTCTGTGGAGAGAATATCTGTTAACTTTACTTGAGTGATACTGTAATATTTAGTTCTACATGGCACTGGATTTGAAACCTGGTCTGTGTGTGGCAAAATGTACTTCATACAGAGCATTTAACAAACAGAGCTACTGAGTCACTGCTGATTACTGATTAACTGGTATTTGCCTAGCACCAGCATATGACCTGGTAATAGTACTACAGTTTTATAGTAGACTCCAGTGGCAGTTGAGCACACATGCATGGTGGAGATAGTAGGTAACCTACACATTACTGCATAGAATGCAGGTGTACACAATATATTGCTGCTGTGTTGAAATATCTGTGAAGTCAACAAACGATATGCAATTATAGGTTATTATTTGCAGTCTACAACTACTACACTGTGATACCTGACTGCAGCACCATACCCTACATCCTGAATGCATATAGCTGCCATGCAATGGTGAAAACAAGACAATCCTGATGTACACAATTTACCTTGGTGTTATTGCTCTTGGTTCATGTTCTTACAAAATAACTCTGAATCTACACTTATTGCACAACATCCTTTATTAGAGATACCTTCTTGTAGTTATTAGAATAATTTTGAGTATTTTATTACACAACAGTTGTGATTATGCAGGTGTTGCAATACAGCTGTAATTCCACAGTTATTGCACTACAAACTTTATTGTATATACTTTATTATGGTTAATGCTTTAGTCTTCCCTGCTTATGGCACTACAGTTGGCAGTATGCACTTATTGCAGTACAGCTGTAAGTCCACATTCACTGTAATACAATCCTTACTATCTATTCCTAATCACAGTTAACGCTTTACTCTTTCTTGCTTATTTAACTACAGATAGCAAAATACATTTGTACTCACCACACTCATGACACAACCTGGCCATGTGCTCAGCATGTGCCTCGATGTTGCAAGCCCTCTCCTCTGCAGCTGTTGGGGGAGAAGCATACCATTATGCACACCAGTTTATAAGGCATTCAGATTAGGTATTGGTGAAACAAATAAAACTACTTACAAACTTGTGGGGCATTTGCTGGCCTAGCTGCTTGGACCCAGGTATCCAAGAGCTCCCCCTTCCAAAACTTCAAGTCATGATTGTGGTGATGGACCTGCTCACCTGTGGTGGGGATACCTGTCACACTGGTGAGTTCATGTGCCAGCCAGTCCCAGGCCTCCGCCTTGCACTCTGAGCCGTGGAACCCTCAGTGCCGCAGCCGGCCATCATGTTTTTTCACCAGGAATCCAACCATGACACTGGACTCCTGAAGGCCCCACCGCTGTGATAAGATGCGCCCACCCTCTCCAACATCAGCCATAGTCTCTACACATGTGGACTATGCTGTATTCCTGCCTACTTAATATAGCCTGTTTTCCTGCCCTTAAATGCCATTCGGCAACATTTAAAAATGTGGCACATCACTTAGCACTCCGCAAATCAGCTCAGCACAGCCTAGCAGTGCCAAACAGTGCATCAACATTAGCAGCCGTTATTTGGTTTATGCAGTGCTTGGCATGTCTTAGCAGGTCTTAGCAGCGATTAGTTGAGCACAGCAGGCCAGGATTTAAAAATAATTTCCATAATTTGTATTCCAAAAATAAATGCTGATCTGCTCTTCCATGTATTCAAACCCTGCACCTACGGCCGTGACTCTACCCATTTAGCTACGTGGATGCATGGACTTTTGTTATACCTTTACATATACCTCTGAGCTACCTTTAAGCAATGCTGAGCTGCTCAAACCTGCTCAACTATGCTTAAACTTAACCTTTAACTAAATAATTAAATACATCCGATTTCTATTTTTAGATGTCTGCCAGGTGTCTCGGCACCACTTAGCACTGCTGCACTCCACGCTGTGCTGTGCAAACATGGCTTTTAAAAAAAAAAATTACATTGATATAATACAATTGAACAGTGCAGAGAGTGTGTTACTCATCTGCGGACACAGTTCACGCCTAACTCCCTACACTTATTCAATAACCGTGTTCCACTGCTCTCCCTCAACAACACACCATGATTAATATGCATGGTGTGCTGCTGAGAGGAAGCCATGTATACAGACACAGTAACATTCCATGTATGCTCTACACTATGCCTACATAGATTTTAATAAATCTAAGGGAATACCCTTCTTCACTAGGATAAAATGCATAGTAATCATAAACAGGACAATGGCAATACCAAAGACTTTAGAAACAGACTGGTGATCTGTACATATTCCATTGGTTACAGCTGTTAAAGATGAGTGTTACTTTTTTAACTAAAACTGCACAAAAGCTCTGATTTTCTGTAGCTTAACTGTCAGTCAGTCAAGTCAATCCAGTAATTATTTTCATCACTGTATTATGCTTGCTATTAAATGAATACCTTTTCATTGATCCTTTGGTGCCTCATCTGTTTTATATTTATGTTTATGCTAAAATGAATTGCTTAATTGCTATATAGGGTAGTTCTCTGCTACACTTTCCTTACATTCCTTGTAATGAACTGCAACTGTTTTTTCTTTGTATGGATACAACAGGGATCCCAGGTGGTCTAGTGATTAGGATTTGATGCTCTCAGTACCACAGCCCAGTTTCAGCTCCCTGTCATGGAATTTCAGTGGATTTCAGTGGGTGTTACTATTATGGTTAAGATGTCTAACTCACAGACACAAAGTACAGGGTATGATTCTCACTTTTGAATGAGAAATTGGCTAGGCTTAAAATGGCCCCCAAGGGCAGCTAGTCTAGTACTTAACTATGAATGTATGAACATGTGTGTGTGTGTGAGTGTGTGTGTGTGTATGTATGTGTATATATATATGTGTGTGTGTGTGTGTGTGTGTGTGTGTGTGTGTGTGTGCAGAGATATACATAAATACAGATAATCATAGACAGAAACACACACACACACACACACACACACACACACACACACATTTATTTAGCAGATCTTTATACTTTTGCAGCTTTACTGGCAAATTTTCTCATATATATATATATATATATATATATATATATATGGGTCTACTATACATGGTCGACATTTCAGAATGTCGAAGACCATAGTGCCGAGACCATATGATCGACATTCAAAATGTCAACCATGTAATAAAAAAAACACAACAATAACTTACCTTCACACTATTTCAGGGGGGCTTTTCCCCCCTGCACTCACTTTGGGGGGCCCCACCCCCCTGTAACTTAAATATGCCAATTCCGACATTGCATTACAATGTGGAAGATGGAAATCTTTCCATTCTGCACTGCACAAATGCTGGTTACGTATGGTTGACATTTCAGATGTCGATCATATGGTCTCGGCCATATGGTCTTCGACATTATGTGAAAGGGACCCATATATATATATATATATATATATATATATATATATATATATATATATATAAATTGTCATGAAAAGCTTCACCCCAAGCTACCATAGCTAGTCTGTACACTGGGTAACATATTTTTCCTCCCTGCTTATGTACCTTATCTTTGTGGTACTATCATAAGCATTTATTTATATGACTACAGATAGAGCTTTCTCCCCTTTGTGTACACTTTTTGTAACCTTCCTGAATTAAGGAACAATTCAACAATGCTTTTACTCTGTTAATTCAAATAAGAAAACACTTGTAGTTGGTTTGATCTGGTCCAGGGCAATCCATGGAGTATGAGCAGAAAGTGTCAGCATTTGTAGTTTTGAAGTTTTCATATTGGCATTCTGTTTGTCAGTGTAGGTGCACAGTCAATCCAGTGACCTACACACACACACACACACACACACACACACACACACACACACACACACACACACACACACACACACACACACACACCCATGATATGCATAGACATTTATGTGTGTCATGTTTAATAAGTGAGTTGCATACATATGTAAAAAACAGTATGAATTTGCACGTGTACATAGCCACATATTGTAGTCTCTTAACCAAACTATAAGGATGTTACACATGTTCCTATATACAGAACTGATTACATGTTTATGTAGGGTTCCTATTAGTTTGTCGAAATGTCAGCAGTTCGAACACCATATGTTCGAACTGTCACGTTCAAAAACTGATTATCACAAAGCCGCGGAACACCGAATTCTTTCCCAGGGAAAGAATTTGGTGGGCTGTTTCTGTAGTTTTGCTATAGTCAGCACTGTGGTGGAAAGTTACAGGTTGTGTTCAGGTAAGTGTGCCGATGTTGGAGTTAGCGTGCATGTTAGGTGAGTTAGGGTTAGGGCGCGGGAGAGTTGGGTGTGCGATAGTGACAGACTTTAGGGTTAGGGCGGGATGGGTGAGTTAGGGTTAGGGCGTGGGTGGTGGGTGTGCGATAGTGACAGACTTTAGGGTTAGAGTGGGATAGGTGAGTTAGGGTTAGGGTGCGGGTCAGGTGAGTGTGCGATAGTGACGGACCTTAGGGTTAGGGTTTGGGTTAAGGTAATTGGATAGATAGTAGTATATGTACAGTTTAGTGTAGGGTTAGATGTAGGATTTTAAGTGTATGTGTGCGGATTGCTGTTTTTTTTGGTGTGCTTGGTGTGTTTCTTGGAACAGCGATTTTTTTCACTGGGAAAAAAATTGCTGTTCTAAGACCTCGATGTTTTTGCAGTTCGAGGTTAGAAGTTTGAACATATGGTGTTCGAACTTCAGCCGTTTCATTGAAGTGATATAGACCCGTTTATGTATGCTTACACATATTTTCATTTATTTGTAAATCTGCACTGTACGACGATCTCCATTCAGGACATTTGAAGTTTCAAAACTTCAGTCATATGGTTGTCAACCATATGATGTTTGTTTGAAGTTTTGGAACTTCAATCTTTTAAAGTAGACCCATATATATATATATATATATATATATATATATATATATATATATATATATATCACACCCACATCTCAATTACTGCAAATAGTATCTTATTAGATTATCACCTACACTTTCCATTATTGATTGTTAAGTATGAGTTTTCACAATAATGACATCAATACTATAAACTGTGTAACTGTGACAATAAAGACAAGCCTGGAACATATAACAGTTGTTGGAGTGTATAGACTGCCAAAGTCAAGTGTTGATGACCTGGAAGAATTCATGCAGAGGGAAGAATAATAGTGGCTGGGAAATTATATTTAAAAGAAACAGACAAGAATAATGATGATTCAACAACAATAATAAGGAAATTATTCACAACATATGTTCAATAACAACTGCATAAAATTTTAAAAAAGCCTACCAGGGAGTGAAACATAGTAGATATTGTTTGTGTTCCTAAAGAAATTACTGTTACCTCATGTCAAGTTTTACCACTGTTGATGTGCAGTTATCATGGGATTATAAAGGTTAATTTATTTTTAGATAATTCTGCCAAATGAGATCTAAACCAATGCAGAGAAGATTAATAACAGATTAAGTGAAAGCAAAACAGTCCATAGCTGGCCCTAGGCATAGGCCAACTAGGCAGCCGCCTAGGGCACCGCTCTAGCAGGGGTGCTTTACCAGTATTTATTTGGTGTAGGTAGACTGGGATGGGGGCACCAGGTGGTGTGGTGGGGGGTGTCGTGGAGCCCTTTTGCCTAGGGCACCAGTTGACCTAAGGCCGCTCCTGAAACAGTCACTATGTAAAACTAATTGGAGTGATCCTTTCAGTGGAAAAACTGCAGAATAAATGTGGAAAGTTTTGAAAGATAAATTATTTGAATGTAAAAAGTCAATAAAAATGTTTAATATCAGGATCTAGGCATGTAATGTCAGTGGTATATATTTCCATAAGAACAAAATACTTGATTTAGGTGAGAGACAAAAAATATAAGAAATAAAAAACAGGTTGAACTACAATTTTGAAAACTGAAATAAACAAGCTGGATAGACAAATTAAATGGAGTATGAGACAAGATCAAGAAAAATGTGATGAAAATTTATATAAAGATATTGAGCATAATAGAAACCATTTTATAGATACATAAGATGTGGAAGGAGTAAAGACAAAAAAGTTAATAAACTGTGTCTAAATTCTAAAATATATTCTAAGACACAGCAGATATATTTCAGAATCCTATGCAAAGCAGTTTGATTCCAATAACAGGGTGACAAATTGTCCTATTGACATCCAGGTAACCTCAGATACTGAAATCAGATTAGATGATATTGAAAAAGAACTATGCAAACTGGATCCAAACAAAGAATAGAGAGGAGACAGAATTAGTAGTAATGATCTGAGAACACTTCAGCAAGAATTTACAGTACCATTATATTTATTATTTACTAGGCCATATAAAAATGGGGAGATTCCTCAGGGTTGGAGTTGTGCACTTATTAAATCAAGGAAAAGGGGATTAGGACAAATCCAGAGTCATACAGACCCTTAAGCTTACTTTCATGTTGTAGAAAAATAATGAAGATTATATTGGATAAGTTATTCCCAGAAATGGAAAGATTGGGAATTGAAACCATATATCAGCATACATATGTTGGCAATAAATCTACTACCAAATGTGCCATGATGTTCTATATCAATATAACAACAGCTATGAATGAAAAGAATGTGCTGTAATGTAACTTATATAGATTTAACTTCAGCACTTGACAAGGTCATATACAAAACACTGGTCAATAATTTTGATCAAGTAGGTATTACTGTACTCATGATAAGATGGATAACTGCTTGGCTTATAAATAGGATATGGTAAGTATCATACAGCAAATGGACAGGTGAAAGGTCACACACTGAGTGTCTCACATGGATCTGTCCTTGGCCCATACTTGTTTAGATTGTATCTTTCAGATCCATCTTTATCATCTGAGGTCTTCTACAGTCTGTATGCAGATGACTTGAAATTGGGTAATCTGATTACATGTGTTACAGACAGGGCATGGCTGCAAAATAATTTGACTAAATGGACCATTTGGGCACAGGAGACTAATATTCTTATAACTACATCAAAAACTAAGCAAATGACATTTGGCAGACATAAACTAAAAGGTAAATATTTAATACGGTACATAATGATTGAAACTGTAGATTCATTTAAGGACCTGTGTATATGGTTAGATCCAGATTTGAGTTTTTTTAATCATATCAACCAATTGGTTAATGATAGTTATAGAGCTACAGGTTATATAAAACATTCTATAAAGTCTAAGAAATCAGAAATGCTGAAATTATTCTTTAATTATTCTTTATTAGTCATATTAGACCCAAACTTGAGTATAAAATAACAATATGGAAAACTTACAAGAAAACAAGCATGAGTAAACTGGAAAGAGTACAGCAGAAAGATACCAAGGGCATCTGTGGATGTAAAAATGTAAGTTATGAAAGACTAAAACATCTGAACTTGTGCAGTGCCTCATACAGATATATAAGAGGAGACATTATAGGGCATTTAGAGGTAACTACCTGTGGGGAATGTTTGGGGTTATCAAAAAGTAGAAGAGAATCATTAGACACCCGATGTAGAAGATTCTATAGGAATGAGAAGTGCACTAGCTGATTTCTGAAACAGCAGCTGGTGCATGGGATAGCCTATCAAATTACATTAAAGCAAGCACAAGTTTAAATATGTTTAAGAACAGCCTGGACACATTATGGGAACAACTGTTTTTATATATAGGCAGGCTAGAAGGGCATTAATGCCTGTGCTTGAAATATTTTGGTAGACAATGCAGTGATGCAGTAGTAGCACTGTTGACTCACAGCAAGAGGTTCTCTGGTTCAATTCTTGGCTGGAGTGCCTTCTGTGTGGAGTCTGCATGTCCTACCTGCATTTGTGTGGGTTTCCTCCAGGTGCTCCAGTTTCCTCCCATGTTACAAAAACATGTGTCTGGAGCATTCCTCCCTGGGCCTCTGCTGAAAATTGGCTTCTCTCCTAGTCGGACTTTCCTGGTTAGCAAATGTTAAATAAAATAAAATGTGTATGCATAGTGTACCACCTGCCATGTTTACCTCCTATAGGACTGCACATGTGAAACTGTTTCCCTACTTAGTGAAATATTTTTTGAATATGGAGTACTATCAGGGATGTGCACATCAAATACTGAGACAGAAAGTAGCAATGCATCCAGTAGTGCAGATTGCCATGTCAATATTTCACATCACGTCTTGTGAATCAGAGGCACAGACTTCAAAGAAGAGCTTCAAGAATCAGTCAACTCAAATTCATTGCGGTATTTTTCTGTGCATAAAAGTAAGCATTTATTACCTTCTCATGTAAAGCATGAAACTTGAACACATTTCTACACAGTGTCTATGTATAATTTATTAAAAGTGTTTGTGTACTGAATAAATGTTATTATATTCCACACAGGCACTTGGACATTGAAGGCAAAAACAGAGATGCTATTGTACAGTTTGACTTTATTGCAGTGCCATCATTCCTAAGTTGCCCAGGATCTCCTAATATGGTGTTAATATCTGTAAAATTACCAGTGGGCTTGTAATTTTCTTCAGGCAACGACATGCCACAGTCATTATTCTCAGAGTATATTCCTGATCAGGAGTCAATATTAAAGACACAGAAGGACCTAGAAGATTAAATTAAGTGTGATCATACATCAGATGACCATTTCTGTATAGTTTTCTTTATAGACCACTGCATCTGAATGCATTAGTTGCTCATTAGATTGGATTACTACTGTTGCTGTCCATTAGTCATAAGTACTAAAAATTCATACAACTATGCATGCACTACTCAAGTGGAAAATTCATTATGACTGGGAAATGCTTCAAAAGGAAATTTTGCTTCTGAGTATGTACTATATACGAGTGCAAGATGGCATGCACTGCATAAGTGAATGTAATGAATTTTTGAATGGCCATTATAATAATTTTAACATGAGTTTCTTTTCTCATTTTCTCAGAAATCTTGAATATTTTCAGCGTTGCAATCATCAGAGACACATATACATTGTGTACTTTTTTGCTTAGAAGAACTGTTCTCAGTATGTACTTCATGTAGATGTCAAGTGAGCAACACTTTTTCCAGCCTGTGGATTTCGAAAGACATTTGGGCATATTCAATAAACCTTACATGGTCTGCTAACACCGTATGTACATAGTGCCTATACGAGTACAAGCTAGCACACTGTTTTGTATTCAGTAAACAACTCTACATGGTGTGGCCTCTATATTTGCATAGAGTTTGTCACCGTGCACCAATGCCAAGTGACAGTGAACAACTCTTTCCTAATGCACATATCTTCATGCAATGCTGCTTAAACATACTGTGCTATGTCAAAATACAGTTAACACGGTAAAGGTAGAATAAAGTAAAATTTTATTGCATTATCAATACTTATTTAAAAGTATTACATACACCTGGATTCATACCCTTTATCATCTGGGCTAAAAAAAAAAAAAGGAATGGGTCAATGCATTTACACCTGCTGCCACAGAGTCAGCTAAGCAGTACATATGTTTCATATACTCAGCACTAACTCATAATTGTAGCAATGAGTTCGCATTTGGGCACTGCTGAACTATGCACAAACAGACCAAGTAGTAGAAATGTGTATTCCACATGTGCAAACACTTTGCCAGCCATCACACAAACCTGCTGCTCACTGTTGCACTATGCAAAGTAAATAATAGTATGTATTAGTTTTGTTTACTTGCCATTTACTCATCATGCCATGAGACTACATGTGGAACCATAAAAAAAAATTAAGGCTTTATCTAAGAATATGTCATATATTTACAATACAGCCATGCGTTACTTCCCCCATGCACTTCAACCATTGTCTCTCAGCACTTGTTCACAAATATATCAACTACACAACATACATTAATAACAAATGAGTGATATACTATGCACATCTTTAGAATGACAATACATATTCAGATTTTCAAATACTTGTAAAGTGGACACCTGTTTACATATAGTTTGTAAAGTTGTCTCTTAAAGTACACCTACACATTGGAACACAGCCACCACATACTACATATTGCACACTCATCAATCTGGTAACATGCAGAACTTGAAATATCTTGATATCTGAACATGCCTGCACATCCATTTCATGCAGGCCTCATAGCATCTTTTCTCCAAGATCCAGTGCTGATGTCATCCACCATAAGTTGTCCTGCAGCCTTGTAAAAGTCAGTCTTGTGCTATGGCACTTGCAGAGAAAGTACTGAGTTCTGTATTTGGTGTACTTAGATAGATAGAGGTTCTGTTCTCATTGCAGTCAACTGGGAAGTATGTGTGTGTGTGTGTTTGCCTCTAGCCAGAGTAGCAGAAATGTGTATCTGACAGTTACCACTCTAATCCCATGGACTGACAATATCCTGACAGTTGAACATGCCTACACATCCATTTCACACAGGACTTCCAACATCCAGTGCTGATGTCATCCACCACAAGTTGTCCTGCAGCCTTGTAAAAGTCAGATTTGTGCCATGGTGCTTGCATAAAGTACTGACTTCTGTAGTTGGTATACTTAGATACATAGGGGTCGGTTCTCACTGGAGTATTTGGGTGTTTCTGCACTTGCTTGACATGAGGGAGAGCATGTTACTCCAGCATGTGGGGCATTGCTATTAGCACTTTCTTCTTACCAGATGCTGATGATGTCATCACCTGTAAACTGCTGTTGAACACTCTTCAAGTCAGACTTGAGCTGTGGTGCTCACCTTAAATACAGAGTTCTGTAGTCACTGTACTTAAATAGGTAGTGGTTATGTTCTCACTGTGGTCAACTTGTGTGTGTGTGTGTGTGTGTGTGTGTGTGTGTGTGTGTGTGTGTGTGTGTGTGTGTGTGTGTGTGTGTGTGCACTTGTTTGACATTAGAGAGAGCATTTCATACCACGTAGGGCACTGCTATTGCCATTTTCTACTCAACAAACACTGCTGATGTCATCAACTATAGCTGATTTGCAGATGTGCAGTATTCCCATCAGAGCCGAGTCAGAGATTGGCATGTATGCCAGGCACAAGTGACCTCATCCTATAAGATACAGATTATAGTGACAGAGCTTTCAGTCTCTCAACATATGTCATGGCAGGGTTTATAGAACTCTAATCTCTTGGTGAGAAATTGTTGACCTTTTCTAGATGGACACTAGTAAAATCCTGACTGTGTGCAACAGACCTGTGTAAGTTGGTAATGCTACATCCACATCTTTTACATCTGTTAGATGTCCAGAAAGAGGTCATCATGGGCATGCATGATGAGAAAAATATTATCTTGTGGAACTTGACCAGTCCAAAGCATTCGACACATAGCCACACTAAAGTATTCACTCAACACTGTCAAATATGACCATAACGACCTATATCATTAAGTGAGTAGACCACTGGATTACATACGTGGCATCTAAATATATTGAAATGTGTGAAGTGACATATATCTCTGGTCCAGTGATCAGGTCCATTCATCAGGGATGCCTGCTAGGCCCCCTTCCTATACATTATTTAAGTCACAAACGTCAAGAATGACATAGACATATTGTTTCCAAACAGCTGTCTGAAGGACTACAAATTGTGGGTGATCATTGACTCTAACTGTGATATTAGTATAATACAGATAGTATCACCACACACCAAAGATTGCTGCCACAGCCATGACAACACATGAGATGAAAAAAAACATGGGGGGATTTGTTACATTATGAAAACAAATGCACAAACCAAGGATAATGTAAACATCACACCTATAAGCAGACCAGTTTGGTATGTGACCGGTGTCCTGGGAGAGATGGTATGTGGAGCATCCCCCAGCATGTGGCCACAATGATGAGTACTCCCTTGCATGTGACACAACTACTGAGTATGTGCAGGACATCTGCATCAAAGCCATAATACCTCCATAGTTCACAGCCTTCATCACACCAGTAACTGACTACAATGCACCCTTCTTCATGACCCTTCCTACATGTCTTCCAGTGATGTGTAACTGAAGTGTAACACTTTTGCCACAGTGAGCTGTCACACATCTTATTGGCTATACCCAAGTATTTTTTGTTGCATAGACATTACTGTCTGATGGTGCAGAACACCCATGAACATATTACACCAGATGCATGTGTGATACCTGTTCTAGTGATGCCCACAGCACATACATAGCTGTTTGACAACATTGATAGCATGGGTTACATTCACGATAGTGTGGATTGGGCCATATATTTATATACCATGCACACCAGTCAACTAGCCTGTAGTGATCTTAATGTCACATACAGGTATAGCAATGTCCTTCCTAACACTTCCAGATGATGTTACAGTGTCAGGATGATGTGCTTGATTACCCTTATAGATTGCTGACATGTCTTAAAAGTTGTACAAGTCTGTTCATGCAGAGCCATTCATGCAGAGCCAACTATGATCACTCAAAATCACATATGTTGTGTCAGAGACATGGGATTACTGGTGGTATTCTGATATTGTCCATGGGTGTGCATGCTTCTTTTACTGATGTCCATGAGCCTGTAAATATATCCCACTTGTTGGAGACCTCTGTTGACATTACACTCATATTTAGGCAAATCAATTTGCACTGTTTCACAATATGCACCCAACACCAATTGCATATAAAATCCCTGAAAGATGTCCTCTCCATCGTTCATGCTAGGATGCGTATCTCACAAAGACATCTTCTCCATTGTTATGTCACCTTGTCTGACAGTCACATAATATACATTTTCACTGTGAAGTCCGTACTGTACCATGTTGTTATGTGATTAGTGTTCCTGTCATAACAGTCTTCCATTTACATGCCCTCATCTGCTGTACATTACAATGTTTCACCTGTCCTCTTTCCCTGTGTTCATTCCTACATTTCACAATTCTATCCCTATGCAATGCACGCACTTCCCCTGACTGTTTATTTTAAATGGCAGTCCATATACCCTTACAGATCATTTACACAACTTTTATACAGAATGCCTGGAATGGGGTTTCACAATACTCAGCACTGTAAACAGTATCCTGTACTCTGTTTGGACCATACACATTACTATATAATAAATCCTGGTAATCATTGTGGCATTCTGCACAATCCCGCTAACCTAGATTGCTCTACTGTAAACCGGTTTGCTATTTGGGTTGTTTTACACAGTTTCCCGGTCATGCGTGTTTACATTTAAATGCGGTGCATGACAGGAATATGTAGCCACCACTGCTACTCACCTCGCAAACACGTAAACTCCATGTAGGCTTCACGAGAAGCCTACGTGGAGTTTATTGAATCCCACAGATTGTGCAACCAACCAGTTGCTGTCAAGAACATTGTTAGAAATGTTGCAATGGCAGTGGCCATATTGCTGTTCAGATGATCACACTGTTGATTGCATGAATACTTCTGCAGAACAAAATATTGGAAGCATCAGAGGCAAATATTACTTCCTTGCATTGACACTGTAGAGAGAAAGACAAGTATTTCTATTGAATGTCTAAAGATACTTCCTGGAGGTTTATAGCTCACAAAAAATGGAATGTGTAACAGTACTGGTCATAATTCCAAGTTTGGCTGTTACAGACTTCTGGAATGTCAGCTGGGAAGTGTAGTGTCTGTTCAAGTTGTGCAGATAAAACCAACAAATTTTTCTTCATCACAACAACATTGATGACATATGTAAGACTGTTTTCATTTATTCTTTAGTTTGAACTTCCATTTTAATATTTCTGTTTATGTATTACAGTAACAAACTTAAAAACTGTAATACGATGGAACTTGAAGGCTTAAAGAGATCCAAGAACATGCTGGTGGATGTCCACAAACTCAAAGTATTTACAATAGTAACAGACTGTCACTGACAAATAAATATGTAATAAGATGACAGAAGGCAGAATTACTATGATGTATGACACTTGGAAAAATGTAATTTCAAAAGCAGATGTTATATGACAGTGCAAATCATGGTTTACAAATGTGAATTTATTAACATCTGAAGTCAGGAATGATAATTACTTTAGAGATATTATTGCTTCCCTTTATCTTTGCAGAGTTGCTGGAAAAACTACTTTGCCTGTCCACAATGCTGAACGTTAGATATAACATTTCTTGCCAGAAAATTCTGTTCATAATCTTAGTACCCAAGACCTGCACTGTTTATGTATTTATTGCACTGCAAAGTTATGTTGCAGTAGTCTGTGCAGTGATTACTCAGAAGCATAATGGTTTTCAGTTTACTTTACTGTATGATACATACTTTATAATATTACTGTAATTTTGGCCATTTACTTAACTTATCCTTATGTTGTCCATAAGGTCTTGAAAGAAAAGTGATTCCCTCACTCAGTGTTAAGGTATGGAAAATGTAGTCCTTTGGAAAAAGAGTATCATTAATCGTGTGTATTGGGCGGCTGCATCCACAAAACCGTACGATTGAGGAGTAATAAGGATTGCAAAATTATGCATACAGGACCTTCATAACCACAATGGCACACTATTTCCAAAACGTGCACATGATCCTGTTCAAGGATGTAAAAGAAGGAAGAAAGGTCTGCAAATAGGTCATTTTCTCATTATTTTGTCCATTTTTTGCAAATAGTGACAAATTAATTTTTCAGTTAACCTACTTCTATTGTTTGTGTCACTGTAGGTAATCATGCGATGGAACAACATCTTGCCATATTGGAGAGCACAGTGTTCAAAGACATAGTCCAACTATCCCCTCTGCACCAAAGTGGTGTGAAATCCTTTCACGACACCGTTTTACAATTTGTACCCAAAAATACTGCTTATTCAAGCTATGTCATGAAATGCAAGTGATACTGTGTAATAAAAGATAATTGTTACAAAGCTTCAGGTACTAAGCTATTCTAAAAAACTAATTAACCAAACTAATTAGTCCTGCTGGTGTGTATATAGTCTTTTGGGTCTGTGTAATATATTTTCTTTACATATGTAGCTGTTTCCACAAGATGCATTAATTATTTCATCTGTTTAAGCTGATGTCAAGGTCTTACACATTTTACCAGATATCATGGACTCTTGACACATAGGTAATTATTCTTATAATTTGCAGATAATACTAAGTAGAAATCAAAATAAACATAGGTATTTAACAGATATCATTGAGGCATACACAACAAGCTGTGTTGCAGGTGAAATACCTAGGATCTGCAGTATATGTTACTGCCTTTGCATGTACCATATATAGATCTTTTTTATTGCTACATATTTAGAAATATGTGTGCATTGATGTTCTGCTTACAGTGATAGTAACTTGTAAGCAAAACTGTAAGGGGTTGGTTATACATCCAGTATGATACAATACTGTATATTTCAGTCATAATTTACATTGTCCCATATTCATTGCATGCCTTTCATGCAGAATGTTCCTAGCAGCCATTTGGCAAGAACTATGAGACCAATGACAAAGGACAATCACAATCAGCAGTCTACTTCTCAAAAGCAAGAAAGGACAAACCTTCCATCTGGAGGAGGAAGCAGTCATCAACCTATGGTAAAGACAAGTCACCACAAAAAAGCACTGTCATTACCTTCATGAAACTGGGGGACTTGTACTTCACTTCTACAACTCTCGAACCTCCCCATGTCACAATAACATTTCCATTTCTGATTATCTGAAGGTGTACTAATGTTCTCATACATAATTAATAGTATGGCAGAAAACCTTTGGCAGTATCTCCTTAGTAATTTTTTTAATGACTTAAGCAGGTTCAAATGCAATGCAGTTCATTATCTGTCATAATACAGCATGTAAAATATCAGCAATGTACATTTATATTGTATGTCTCATATTCACAGAGTATGTTGGCATTGTTATGCAATGTGTTCTAATGTCAGCATTGGATGAAGAAATCATGCATGACATCCATCACGGGACTCAGCAGTGGTCAAAGCCACCATCGCTTACAAGCAGGTACTTGGAAGTGAATCACTCAGAATTTCATAAGTCAGTTCAGCCAAATAAATTCATAAACACAATTGCAGGGACAATTTGTTTATTGTATGACATTTGTCTGTACAACATGCAATGCTATAGGTAATGGTAATGTGTAGTCAATGTACCTATCATTTCTTCACTACCTCTACATTGCTAATGCACCAGAAAGTGTCCCTGTGCAGTACAGTGCATCAGCAGAAGTAAAAATGTCTCATCTGAAGGCCATCCACATATAAAGATGCATTATAATGTACAGATGTAATATAGCAATGACTAATGTAAAAAGGTTAAAACAGCATAATGTGTTATGAAGCCATTTGTAAATCAGTTAATTATTTTTATTTTTACTAAATGAGAGAAATTCACAACAGCATGTTACAAATAATAAAGTTTAATGTCAGACAGCTGTCAGGATTACTACTAACTATATTTAGTAACAATAAATGTTAATCTAAATATTAATACAATTTACAAAAAACAAGGGCATGTCAGTAATTAATGAAACATGATGTGTCAAACTACAGAATTGGAGGGTTGATACACTCTTGGTTGAAGTGTTTTATGCACTTTCTTCACTTGGGTGCATCTCCCTAAATGTACACAAAGAGAATGATGGCAATGATACATGTACATCTCTCCCTGGGTACTCCAGCACCATCCAATAAGTTGATGATATCCTGTTTATCTATACTTTCTGTAACACAAATGAAGAAACAATCTGCATTTGTACATGCCAACATAAAATTAGTCAGATAGCCAGTGTCAATGGTGCAGCTGGTGGCACACTTACCTTTGGTGCAGAAGGCAGCGGGTTCTATTCCCACCCTGAGTAGACTGATTGCTGACACTGCACTGCAGCATAAGAGAGGTGCTGTACTCCTGCATGCATCATCCTTTAGATGAGATGTTAAACCGAGGTCCCATCTGCTAGAGTTAATGGTAGCTCAGGTGGATGTAAAATATCCCACAGCCCGCTGTGGTGGTGCTGCGGTACCATTGTCGCTTCACAGTAAGATGACAAGTAAATTAAACATGAACTAGTAAACCAACACAGCTGAAATGGAGCAGGAAAAACGATACTTCAAACGGCCAAAAATGGAAGGAAGTTTATTAAAATAAAGCGCTTTTCGTCTAGTTTAATGACACAGACTTCTTCAGACAATTACTTCTAAAAAAGGCTTGCTATATATACACACAGTTACAAGGAGAACCCAGTCAACAAGCAAAAAACAATTAAACAATTAAGCAATGAACTACTACGTGCTATTTTTTTTTTTTTTAAAAAAAGGCAGGCACAAATTCATAGCAGCAACAAGAAGTGATGCATTAGCATTTGTTACTCAAACTATTTTATCAAAACCACGCCTATTAAATTAATATAACTTTGACTTCAGAAAAGCTAAAGACAAAAATGTAATTATGTAATATTGACTATAAGAAACAATAAAAAAATGACAAGTGTTTAAACATATTTGAAAGTGATAACATTATAAAAGGCTTAGGTGAATAAAAAACTAAGAGACTAAAAAATTAGTAAGCGCACAAGCTTTTACCAGGATGAAAAATCTACCACCAATAGACTTGTACAAACAAAGTTGTCATCTACATAAACTCTTGATTTTCAAAATGCTGCTTATTGAGCAGTTTTCATTGAGAACAGGGGCGTTGAAGGCATTAAGTATAATCTGCCAAAGCAGTTCTAATTCCTCTAATTTAAAACCTGTTGGACCTCCTCTTTCACTTGCTATAACCTGGTCGATGACCATGAATTTGAAGGAGTGGTTGGGAAAAAGAGAGATGTGTTTTGCTAGAGCATTGTCATGTTTATTTTTTCTAATTGCATAAGAATGCTCGTAAATGCGGTCTCGGAGATGATGCTCCGTCTTGCCTACATAAAATGCAAGACAACTTTCGCACTGGGCCAGGTAGACCACCATTTTCGAGTTGCAATTAACCCTATATTTCAAGTTGTAAGTATAGTCTTCAAGTTTGAACCTATTAGATTCTGTAATATACTTGCAAAAATTGCAACTTTGACATTTATACATACCCACTACTCTACTTATTGGTCTCCTTTGACACTCAAACAAGTCTTTTAAGTTTTTGCTCTCCTGAAAATCACTTTAGGTTTGATCCCTAATTTCTGACACAAACCCTGATCAGTCATAAGTACCGCCCAATTTTTGTATAAAATCTCAAGATAATCCCTACTGTTTGTACTATAAGTTGTTATAAACATAGAGCTTTCATTAAGTGGGTCAGAAATGGATTTAGACCTTTGAAGAGGATATGGATCTAAGTTAAGAATAGTATGTTGGTCGAAGTGGACCTCGTCTAGAATAGGTTTATAAATGCATTTATCACATTTTTGGACCACTTCTTCTACAATGTTGCTGACCAAGCTGTCAGGGTATCCTCGATGAAGGAACATGTTTTTAAGAAAAGTACATTCATTGAGGAAATCCTGGTTAAGCGTGACAATACGGGCTACTCTGACTAGTTGGCTTTTGACCATAGCCCGCTTTTGATAGTATGGGTGACAGCTTGTATAATGCAAGAAAGAGTTTGAATAAGTACTCTTTCTATGAATACTAGCTGTAAGTCTCTGAAGTTCAATGTTTTTCTTCAGCTGAATGTCCAAATAGGCAATGGACGTGGTGTTAAAAGTAAATGTGAACTGGAGAAAATTAGTAGTCGCATTCAAGTAGTCTACAATTTGTTCACTGATTGTGGCGTCACCATCTACTATTATAAAGATGTCGTCGAGGTAGCGGGTGTAGTAAATAAACCTGTCACTAAAGCTACAACTGTTAAAGACAAAAAGGTATTCCCAGTTAGCCATTACTGAATTAGCTACACTCGCCCCACAAGGTGAACCCATGGCGACGCCAACTTGTTGTAGATAAAAGTTGTCAGCAAACATAAAGTAGTTGTTCTCAAGTATCAAGACCAATAATTCATTGACTAAAGATATCTCAACCTTTTCACCTCCATTCTTTCTCATAAATTGACTGACCCATTCCAAAGCTATGTCATGTGGTATACATGTATACAGGTCTGTAACATCGACCATGAGGAAGTTGTAATTACTGCTAAAGATGAGATTTTTAATGGTGTCAAGAAAAGACCAAGAATCTTTACATATATGGTTGATTTTCACCAAGTATTTCTGTAGAATAACATCTACCACTTTTGCACAAGGGTACGTAGGTGATCCTCTACCGTCCAAGAGTGGACGCATTGGAGGGTTAACTACGTCTTTGTGCAATTTAGGTATTCCAAACAAGTAGGGAAATCTCGGGTAAGATGTACTCATGAAGTTAAAGATGTTCTGGTCAATTCAACCTTCAATGAATATCTCTTCAATACTGTCCTTAATGGTTTTATAAGCGCTATTAATTTTGGATCTCGAACTTAGTGAATAAGAAGGACAATCCAAGAGTTGGAGCATTCTTGACTCATAATTGTCTTTGTCAAAAATAGCTAAACCCCCACCCTTGTCTGGTTTACATATTCTAACATTATTAAATCTAATGCTGTCTATACATTCCTTCTCAGCTTTAATGTTGTTAGCAAAAGAAGGAAAATTATGACCGAACTTGAACGTTTGACAAATGTCAAGTTCGCATAGTTGTTCGAAAATATTTAATAATGGATGCAGTGGTGGGTTAAAGACACTTGGAATTCTATAAGGATTTACATTAGAAATAGAATTACCAAAGAACAATACATTCAAGTTTAGTTTCCTAGTAAACAGTTTAATATCTAAGATAGTTCGAGCTAAATCCAACTTTTGGTTAGGGACGTACGTGTGACCTTTTGCAAAAAGTTCCACTTGGACTTGGGTTATGTTAACTGTAGAGTAGTTGTAAACTTTAAAGTCACTTTCAACATTAGTCAAAATGACCAGTAACTCTGGTGGTACCAAAGAGCTAGGACCGTCTTGGCAAATGACGCTGCTTACAGTTAAGTTTGGTACATGACCATCAAGGTGGTTGTAGTCACATTCAGGTGGGACCAATAGCCAAGTAAGGGTATCAGAAGAATTCGCAGCAAGGGCGACCGATGATAAATCTAATTCCTGTATTGTTCCATATTCCTTTTCGCTACTTGGTTCGGTCTGTTCGTGAATTGTTTTCATCTCACTCCTATAAAATTGGACGTTTTAGATCTTAAATTGTAATGACAAGGAGCTTGCTTAACAAAAACACTTTTGTTTTCACTAGGCTCATTCTGTGGAGACCCCTCCAAGCTTACATCCTGGCAAGTGAATTGTTGACAACGGCATGAATAGTTCTTTACATTTACAGAGCTTTATTGGAGCTGGCTTGACAGGAGGACTGAGTCTCACGTGCGGGCAGAGGAGTATTCCGGCCAGCCACTTATCTATTTCTGATGACGCTCCTGTACTTGCAGCACCAATTCGACCAGGGGCAGCACAGTTCGACTCGCCTGTAACGTCTAATGGCAATTCAACAGTTACTAATGGCAACAATGTCGAACCTGTCTCTTCAAGAGCTCCTTTTACAACTACAAAACTTCCTTTTAATAACATTAATAACACTGAAAGTCTTCCTGACATAAAACAATGGATTACTGGTAATTTTTCTTTCACTTCAAGTTTGAACGCAGACCATCCCCAGCGGTCCGATACTAACAGTAAGTACATAGATATTACGTACAACTTGAATTTACTGGACAAGCTCTTGGTCAAATTAAAAAAGACTCAACTGGAAATTTCATATTTCCAGGAGTGCCTTAAACACAACATTATACCTAAAGGTCTGAGACATTATCAGTATCCCACAGGCTTAATAACAAACTCAGCATTTCATAAAGACTTGTTAGCACTATTTCAACAACAAGGTGTCGACTTACTGACATTAATGATTAGGCACTATACCTTGCCTGTGGAGTCTCTAAGTCAACAAGTCGCTGACTTGGATTTCAAAATTAAATCGGATCACCAATTCTTCCGGTACAAATATGAATATAGTAGATTGTTTGTCAATATTGATCAATATCTTGACAAACTCAAGAATAATAAAACTAAAAAGATCAACAGGGATGTAAAGGCATATAGTGAAGGAACTGCCTATCCTCCTCTGCCACAAACGCAAGTTTGGAAATGCCCTGGAGGTTTTCCTCAACTCGGCGTCAACAACAACACTCAGGCACTACCCACAAGGAACAACTATGAGAATAACCAAGCCCTCATGGTCAACAATTCACTTGGCCAAGATGTAAGCTTGGAGGGGTCTCCACAGAATGAGCCTAGTGAAAACGAAAGTGTTTTTGTTAAGCAAGCTCCTTGTCATTACAATTTAAAATCTAATACGTCCAATTTTTTAGGAGCAAGACCAAAACAATTCACGAACAGACCGGACCAAGTAGCGAAAAGGAATACAAACAATACAGGAATTAGATTTATCATCGGTCGCCCTTGCTGCGAATTCTTCTGATACCCTTACTTGGCTTTTGGTCCCACCTGAATGTGGCTACAACCACCTTGATGGTCATGTACCAAACTTAACTGTAAGCAGCGTTATTTGCCAAGACGGTCCTAGCTCTTTGATACCACCAGAGTTACTGGTCATTTTGACTAATGTTGAAAGTGACTTTAAAGTTTACAACTACTCTACAGTTAACATAACCCAAGACCAAGTGAAACTTTTTGCAAAAGGTCATTCGTACGTCCCTAACCAAAAGTTGGATTTAGCTCGAACTATCTTAGATATTAAACTGTTTACTAGGAAACTAAACTTGAATTTATTGTTCTTTGGTAATTCTATTTCTAATGTAAATCCTTATAGAATTCCAAGTGTCTTTAACCCACCACTGCATCCATTATTAAATATTTTCGGACAACTATGCGAACTTGACATTCGTCAAAAGTTCAAGTTCGGTCATAATTTTCCTTCTTTTGCTAACAACATTAAAGCTGAGAAGGAATGTATAGACAGCATTAGATTTAATAATGTTAGAATATGTAAACCAGACAAGGGTGAGGGTTTAGCTATTTTTGACAAAGACAATTATGAGTCAAGAATGCTCCAACTCTTGGATTGTCCTTCTTATTCACTTAGTTCGAGATCCAAAATTAATGGCGCTTATAAAACCATTAAGGACAGTATTGAAGAGATGTTCATTGAAGGTCAAATTGACCAGAACATCTTTAACTTCATGAGTACATCTTACCCGAGATTTCCCCACTTATTTGGAATACCTAAATTGCACAAGGACGTAGTTAACCCTCCAATGCGTCCACTCCTGGATGGTAGAGGATCACCTACGTACCCTTGTGCAAAAGTGGTAGATGTTATTCTACAGAAATACTTGGTGAAAATCAACCACATCTGTAAAGATTCTTGGTCTTTTCTTGACAATATTAAAAAATCTCGTCTTTAGCAGTGATTACAACTTCCTCACGGTCGATGTTAAAGACCTGTATACATGTATACCACATGACATAGCTTTGGAATGGGTCAGTCAATTAATGAGAAAGAATGGAGGTGAAAAGGTTGAGATATCTTTAGTCAATGAATTATTGGTCTTGATACTTGAGAACAACTACTTTATGTTTGCTGACAACTTTTATCTACAACAAGTTGGCGTCGCCATGGGTTCACCTTGTGGGGCGAGTGTAGCTAATTCAGTAATGGCTAACTGGGAAGACCTTTTTGTCTTTAACAATTGTAGCTTTAGTGACAGGTTTATTTATTACACCCGCTACCTCGACGACATCTTTATAATAGTAGATGGTGATGCTACAATCAGTGAACAAATTGTAGACTACTTGAATGCGACTACTAATTTTCTCCAGTTCACATTTACTTTTAACACCACGTCCATTGCCTATTTGGACATTCAGCTGAAGAAAAACATTGAACTTCAGAGACTTACAGCTAGTATTCATAGAAAGAGTACTTATTCAAACTCTTTCTTGCATTATACAAGCTGTCACCCGTACTATCAAAAGCAGGCTGTGGTCAAAAGCCAACTAGTCAGAGCAGCCCGTATTGTCACGCTTAACCAGGATTTCCTCGATGAATGTACTTTTCTTAAAAACATGTTCCTTCATCGAGGATACCCTGACAGCTTGGTCAGCAACATTGTAGAAGAAGTGGTCCAAAAACGTGATAAACGCATTTATAAACCTATTCTAGACGAGGTCCACTTCGACCAACATACTATTCTTAACTTAGATCCATATCCTCCTCAAAGGTCTAAATCCATTTCTGACCCACATAATGAAAGCTCTATGTTTATAACAACTTATAGTACAAACAGTAGGGATTGTCTTGAGATTTTGTACAAAAATTGGGCGGTACTTATGACTGATCAGGGTCTGTGTCAGAAATTAGGGATCAAACCTAAAGTGATTTTCAGGAGAGCAAAAAATTTAAAAGACTTGTTTGAGTGTCAAAGGAGACCTATAAGTAAAGTAGTGGGTATGTATAAATGTCAAAGTTGCAATTTTTGCAAGTATATTACATAATCTAATAGGTTCAGACTTGAAGACTATACTTACAACTTGAAATATAGGGTTAATTGCAACTTGAAAATGGTGGTCTACCTGGCCCAGTGCGAAAGTTGTCTTGCATTTTATGTAGGCAAGACGGAGCGTCATCCCCGAGACTGCATTTACGAGCATTCTTATGCAATTAGAAAAAATAAACATGACAATGCTCTAGCAAAACGCATCTCTCTTTTTCCCAACCACTCCTTCAAATTCATGGTCATCGACCAGGTTATAGCAAGTGAAAGAGGTGGTCCAACAGGTTTTAAATTAGAGGAATTAGAACTGCTTTGGCAGATTAGACTTAATGCCTTCAACGCCCCTGGTCTCAATGAAAACTGCTCAATAAGCAGCATTTTGAAAATCAAGAGTTTATGTAGATGACAACTTTGTTTGTACAGGTCTATTGGTGGTAGATTTTTCATCCTGGTAAAAGCTTGTGCGCTTACTAATTTTTTAGTCTCTTAGTTTTTTATTCACCTAAGCCTTTTATAATGTTATCACTTTCAAATATGTTTAAACACTTGTCATTTTTTTTTATTGTTTCTTATAGTCAATATTACATAATTACATTTTTGTCTTTAGCTTTTCTGAAGTCAAAGTTATATTAATTTAATAGGCGTGGTTTTGATAAAATAGTTTGAGTAACAAATGCTAATGCATCACTTCTTGTTGCTGCTATGAATTTGTGCCTGCCTTTTTAAAAAAAAAAAAATAGCACGTAGTAGTTCATTGCTTAATTGTTTAATTGTTTTTTGCTTGTTGACTGGGTTCTCCTTGTAACTGCGTGTATATATAGCAAGCCTTTTTAGAAGTAATTGTCTGAAGAAGTCTGTGTCATTAAACTAGATGAAAAGAGCTTTATTTTAATAAACTTCCTTACATTTTTGGCCGTTTGAAGTATCGTTTTTCCTGCTCCGTTTCAGCAGTGTTGCTTCACAGTAAGACGCTGTCCGGTTCGATTCTCAGCTAGAGTGTCTTCTGCGTGAAGACATACATGAATGGGCGTACCTTCATTGAAGGTTGTGCATCAGGGCTGGTAACTCGTCATGTAAAAATCAACTACCAATCATTAGCGGGCCGGAGTTCCGCTGTGGTGACCCCTAACCGGGAAAAGCCAAAAGACAGAACAACCTATAGAAAAGAATAGGGGATGTTCCCTAATGGCCAGGCCAAATTTCCCCTAGTAGTATAAATACAACTTCAGGTCTCCTCAGAAAAGGGGCTACTAGCCTAGTGCGACTAACACAATCAACAAAGGATAAATAAATAAGTAATCTGCAGTTACCAGAGGCACATCTTGTATATGCCATGCAAATTCAATGACTGTTCCAGTCAAATGAAATAGAAGTAGTAGCTAAAGGATTGCAAAACTATGATACATGGGCAACTGTCATGCAATGAATCTGTGTTTCTAAACTTTTCCTGTGGGTAACAACCATGGAAATACATCTGTTACTGCATGTTTGTCTGGTGATGAATAGGAGTAATATGATACCACATCAGGTTCATCAGTGCTGTAACCTCACAACAGCATGAATCACATTAATTCTGTGTCAGTGTGAGGTGAGTAATAAGCATATGTCATTACCTTATGGCAAAGGCATACCAGCTCAGCAAAAAGGGGACATGCCTTTCAAAACAAACTTGTGTTGCCAAATGCATTATATTTACCATGTAAGAAATCAGGCAAGGTATATACACTCATGGAAACTCTCCATTTTCCTTACTGTATGTGCCATAAAAAATACTGTAGCACATGTCCAAAGCTTTGTAATATACCACAAATAATTTTACATAGCACAGCAACTGTGATTTCAGCATAATTAATTGTTCTTAGAGTCAGTAAATATACTGTGGGAAGAAAATTCCATGTAATCAAAAATATGTATTCCTCATTTACTCATGTATGAATGTGGTTGGTCCATTCTCACCACTGTGTTGCTCATGATACTGGTAGAAGGATGTCTGTAGAACATTAGGATCAAGGACTACATATTTAAACCCTGAATGTTGCGTGATACATTCCACCTCCTCGTTTTTCCTTTGGCAAGTAATTTCACTGATACAACAGATGCACTCCAATCCATCCCTCCCTCCCTCCATCCATCCATCCATCCATCCATCCATCCATCCATCCATCCATCCATCCATCCATTTCTGTGCATCCATAGGTTTTCTACATGTTTAATAATTAGTTCCATGATAAGTCTTGCCATGGCTTTGCACATGATGCTGGTCAAACTTACAGGCCTGGAACTGCCCAGATCAGTGGATGCTCCTCCATTTTGCATGGTTATAACTGTTGCTGTCCACCATTCACCAAGCCAGTTTAGAGGCATAAAAACATAGCTCTTCATGAAATTTATGATACATTCCTGAAATGTTGTCAGGGGCAATATATTCTATATTTTTCAATATTAATAGTGTCCACAGGACTTTATACTGAGTGATAGCTGTTGGTGTAAGGGTTTTTGATACTACTTGTTAGATTAAATGGGGGAAAACAGTGAAGTTCAAGCGAACTTATCATCTTGAATTGATGGAGTGTTTATTTATGGTCCAGATATTGATCAGTAGTACCCTTGCTTTGCCTTCCTTTTTTTATTTATTTATTTTGTAGTCTTATCAGCTTGGCATTGCCCAAAAAGTGCACTGTGTGGGTGGATAATGTTTTAGGCAATAAAAGAAATATGAGAGAGAATGGGTGCAGAATATACCTGTCAAGGCAGTGTCAGTCATATTCTCCCAGTCTGGTAGATATGGACCCCCTCTTAATTATTACATCTAATCCAGTTATTGAAATTAATTATTTTTTGCTCATGAGGTGGTATCATCCTTGGAGAGGGTACAATGCTGCTCAGTTCTAGCCTCATATCAGTTGGAGTCACAAAATCCAGCAGATCCATCATGTTTCTGTTCATACAGTCCATGGAGGAACCTCTCAAGTCATTTACACCCACATGTACTATGCCACAGTCATAATGGCAGTCACTGTTCAAGGACTTGCTCAAGGAACTGAGTGAGTGTGTGATCTGGCAAATCCTGGCACCAGGCAAGGAAGTCTCAACATCTCAATGTCCTCTGTTCAAGAGAGATAAAAGGTGGTATTCATTCTGTGATTTGGACATTGCATTATGGGAACTTTGCCTAGACCCTGATCTTTTACTTCCACATGGACTGCAAGCAAATCATGAGGATGTGACCTCGGTTGAACATGTCAAACATGGGACTATACACTTGGGATTGGACCACCCATTTTTGCTGCCCTTAAGTGTAAATATTGCAGATTAGTTTGAGCAACTGAGTAATACAACCCACAACCTTCTAGCCCCCCATGCTACTTATATATACAAGCTACAGCACAGTACACTGTGGAAAGGGCTATGAAGGGAGAAGTGTAATAGGGGAAAATGTGTACTCATTATATTTTGAAAATGGATTCTTGTTAGTTTTTGTCTGCTTGTGATAATTTATTTCCTGCCAACATGAAAGTCCAGCATGGCTGACGTGTAGGAAGTTCTATTATGAAATTCAGAACTTGTGCCTAATATGGAGAGGTATAGACAGAGAGTAAGGAGATCCTTAGCTAGCAAAAATAATGCAAAGAAGTTTATTTCTAATTAGTTAGTGGCTGTGTCATAATAGTTACTATAGGGTTAAGAGTTAGTCAAAAATAATATAAAAGAATAAAGCTTTTCAAAGTATAATGAGACAAGACCTTGATTGTCTAGTGTCCCATGTACGTGCTTTCTCTGTGATAAACAAGTCTGTTATTCACTGCCAAACTGTGTCATTTAAAGTTATATATGGTACCTTAACAATATGACTTTGTGTCTCTCTGTACACAAGACACTGTTGTCACTGGGTGTGGCAATTTCAATGATCAATGCTACTCTTGTCTTCTTTTCTTGGACCACTATATCCGGTTTTCTAGCATCTATCTTTTGAACTGTTGGTAATGGATAATCCCATGTGATGTAGACTTCTTCTTTTTCTGTGATGCCTTGTGGCTCATATTTCCAGTGTTTTTCAGCCACTTCAATACCATAATGTTTGCACAATCCCCACGGGCTCGCCACATTGTTATACCTTTCAGTATACAGTCCTTCTGCCATTAGTATGTCACAACCAGCAACAAGGTGTGCAACTGTTTCCAATTCGGTTTTACAAAACCTACATTTATCTGTTTCTCCCACATGTTCAATGGACTTTATAAACCAACGTGTACACAGCCAATTATCTTGGGCCACCAATATTAACCTTTCATCTCTTGGTTTGAATTTGCCTCTCCGTAACCATTGCTGTGTTCATTCCTGATCAACATGAGGTTCTTCCAGAAGTTTTCTATACTTGCAACTATATTTATGCTTTTTCCACATTTCTTGCCTTTTCATCTGATCCTTCACCTTATATTCTTTCTTTTGTTTTGTGGCACATTTATTTGCTGCCTGATTTTTATCTACTTCTGGTTTGATTTCCATTCCTGCTTGACACCGATAAGCTTCTACTAGATTAAGCAGAGAAGTCATCTTAGATTTATTCTCCTCATGTTTCAAAACTTTCACTATGTTTGGGTCTTGTGAGGTTAGCAGATATGTGTGGAATTCCACGATTGCAGATCTATACATATAATCAATTTCAAGGAGGCCCATCCTCCTTCAGAACGCAGAATATATAATCTTGGTATGCACTGATTTTTATAAATCATTTGGTGAGCATGAAGCATCCTTCTTGTTTGCCTGTCTAATCTATCCAACATGTTTTGGGGCCAGTCAATCACTCCAGAACTGTAAGCTAGGACAGGAAGAGCAAATTAGTTTATAGCTTGCATTTTGTTCATAGATGTCAATGCTGTTTTCAGGATTCATTTAAGTCTTCTGAAGTATTCCTTACTAAGTTTTATTCACATGTGTTGCTCCTCCATCAATTCCCAAGTATTTATACACTCCTTGTTCAAGTTCTTTTATCTCACATTCTTGTCCCAACTGATGTTTTCCTGGCGTTGCAGTTTCCCTGCTTTAAAGGCTGCTTTTGCACACCTATCAAGACCAAATGGCATTCTTATATCATCTGAAAAAGTTCTGACAACTTGCAGTTGTGCTTTCAGTTCCTCATCTGATGAGCTATACAGTTTTAAATCATTGACAAAGAGAAGGTGAGAAGTCTTTACACTTTGTTGTTTTCTTGGAGCCAGATTATAGCCATGGCGTAATCTTCTGAATAAACAGCTTAATGAATTAAGGGCAAGGCAGAATAGTAACGGTGACAGAGAGTCACCCTGGACTATCCCATTTTGAATTTTTATCCCTAGGATAACAATTTGTCCTTTATCATGGCTTAATTGTAAAGTGGTCTTTCAGTGTTTCATGGTCACTGTAATGTAATTGATCAGTGTGGGGTGTATCTAATACATTTTTTAAGCACTCTTTTATCCATGAATGAGGGATATTATCAAATGCTTTTTTGTAGTCAATCCACGCCATACTTAGATTCTTCCCCTTTTTACAGTTCTCCGCTATGACTTTAACAACAAATTATCCTTTGTTCCATATAACTTTCTTTAATTGCTCTTTTGTTCTACTGCCATAATTGAATTTTATTCTAAATGACTATAAACTCTGTCAGCATCAATTCCCATGTACAGTTTATAAGTCGTCAGAAGGCAAGTTATTGGTCATAATTTTTAGGGTAGCTTGCAGGTTTACTCTTAAGTAGGAGCATTGTTTTTCCTGCTGTTAGTCAAGTTGGTGTCTGTTCTGGGTGTGCATATAAATAGTTCTTACTAAATGGCTAAATCTTTGTGCAAAGATGTTAATACTTTTAACCAGAAGTTAGGTACTGCATCTGGGCCTGGGGTTTTCCAATTAGAGGCTTTTCTTAACTTTGTTTCAATCTTTCTAGCTGTTACTTCTTCCCATTTCATATCCTATACCTTTAAACTTCTTATTCTTTCTTATACTTCTTCTATCCATTTAGCATCTTTGTTATGTTCCACAGGATCTTCATAGATACTTCAACAAAATGTATTTCTTTTTTTTTTTTTGGTGGTCTTTCAGTTCCTTTTATCTTATTTTCTTGTTCTCTATAAAACATTTTTGGGTCCTCAATAAATTGCTCATTTTGCACTTTTCCTTTATATTTGTATCTTCTAAGTTTTTCCACCTGTGATGAAGTTTTTAGTTTGTTATTTGGAATATTTATTTATTTAACATTTGTTGACTATGAAAGTCCAACTAGGACATAGTCTATTTTCAGCAGAGGCCAGGGGAGAAATTCTCCAGACACATGTCTTTAGAATGTGGGAGAAAAGTGGAGTACCCAGAGGAAACTCATGTGAATGCAGGGAGAACAGGCAAACTCTGCACAGATGGCACCCCAGCCAAAAATCGAACTGGAGAACCTCTTGCTATGAGGTGACAACGTTAACCGCTGTATCACTGCACTGCCCAATAGTGCATGACAGATCCTGGTCTGTTCTAATATTGCACATTGCTTTTATCATATCTATCTTTCTTAGTATTTTTGTTGATCTGTTCCCTCATCTATAGTCTTCTAACAGTAACACTTCTTGTTTTAATTGCTTTATAATTTTCTCTATTCGATATTTCCATGATGGTATTCAATTTCTCCTCTTCCTTTCTCTCACTACCCTGTGTTCTTGTGGTATAACTTTATCAGTTATTAATTTAACTGCTCAGTAATATATCCTATTTACTTCTGTTATATATGTGTTTATGTATGGATAGATAAATAGAAGCAAAGACATATTTATATATGTTTATCCATGCATAGATCTGCCTGTAAATACACAGTCATGTGTATGCATAGTATTTAGTATTCAAGCATGTGTGTTTATGCAAATATGCATATATACAGTATGTATGTGCACACACACACACACACACACACACACACACACACACAGACACACACACACTAGTTTGTCTTGGTTTCTGTTTACTTTTTTTTCCTTTATTTTGATTTTCAAAACCAAAGAATTGGGGCAAAGAAATTATTTCAGTTCTAGGGTGAATCCTATAAAGCATTCTGAATTAATATTTGGTGCACAACAAAGTGATAAATGTGCAACAATAAACAGAAAAAAATACCTATCATGACATTAAAACAATACTGAGAATGCAATATATGCCAGTCTGTATTACTTAAAAACCCTAAAATGTTTCTTAATGAACTTGACTTTCACTGCAGTGCTGTTTAAATGTTCGTTCCAAAGTAACATAAAGTCAGACTTCATCATATAGTAAATCAGGTGTGAAAAACACTACTCAAAGATGGTATTTAAGCAGTGGTGGCTGGTGACATCAAATCAAAGGGGGGCTGCAGGAGACAGCTGAATGGGTGGGGTCAATGGGAAGGGGTGTGGCCAAATAGAAAGGGGAGGAGCTGTGCTCAAAACCACAAAAACTAAATACGCTGCCCTGGGTGCCAAACCTTCATTATGAGAGTCCAATCAAGACAAAATGAAGTGTAGAAGAATAAAAATATTTCAGTGCATTGGCTGCATGACAGCTTACTTAATATCTAGATGGACACAAAAAGGTTGTTGCTGTTGTTGTTGTTGTGTCTTTCGGCTTTTCCCGGTTAGGGGTCGCCGCAGCAGAACTCCGGTCCACTCATGATTGGCAGTAGATTTTTACGTGCTGGCTTGCCAGGCCTAACGCACAACCTTCAGCGAAGGAACGCCCATTCATGCATGTCGCCACACAGAAGACACTCTAACTGAGAATCGAACGGGCAACGTCTAACTGTGAGGCGACAACGCTACTGCAGCACCACCACTGCAGTACACAAAAAGGTTGTGAGGCATGAAAAAATAAATTACTTTTTAAATACATTACTGGAATGCCAGTCAAAATCAAGTATAAGAAAAACAAGCAGCACTCAACTCAAACCACTTCTTGCACTGCAATTCTAATTATAATTTATATCCAGCTTTATTAAAGTACCAAGTAACACGCTGAAAGTGGAAATCTCTGTGATGCCTCCACTTGTAAAAATGTTTCTTATCCAAAAAAAGACCTGCTACCTGACAACTATCTACTTGTTTCATGGGGAAAACATGATCAAAGTAAAAAATGAAAAGCAAACAAGAAACAAGCTCAAGATACATTGCTTAAAGGATTACTGTGCAGGTTATGGACCACACAATTGGCATTCTGTTTAGTTTACGGGTAAAGCCTGCAGAGATAACTGGAAGTCTCCAACAAGTGTAATGAGCTTCTTAAAATAATGTAATCCTGTCCTTTATTACAAATACTGTCATATGCATTTCAATACCCAACGCTTATACATTATCTAAAGTATTCTCTGCATGGCAACAACAGAAAGGCTTCAATGCTGGCAATTCTTTAACAGTATGCTTATTAAAGCTTACTTGCATCTTACAATCTCAGACAAGCTTACCTGATGGTCATTAAAGCATTGCTACTTAAACACAGAGCAACAGGCACTTTGAGTAATAAGCATAAATCAACAGTACAAAAATATGACAGAAACCAGACCATTCTGCAAAATCAAGGACAGATGAAAAGCCACTGTAGTACTTGTGTCTACCTTGGATGGGGGGGATACTCTGCACATTTATACTGGATAACTACTCCTTGCCTTGCTTGGACACATCCAGAGTCACTACATGGGGGAGTGAGGTGCAACAAGTACGTCACAATTTGAAATTTCTCTGGCTGACTGTGCTGGCCCTGACACACTTGTCATACCTCTCAACCTCAGAGCAAGAAATCTGGACAAAGCCATACATAGAAGTGGGACAAAGGCCCAAAAATAAGGACAATTTTTAAATATTGCTCTTATAATAGAATAGGTATTGCATTAGTGTAAATTTTCTGAAGGGTATGAAATATGAAACTCAAATGTCTGTCATTATTTTCAAACTTCAGTCTTTAATGATTTGTCACTAATTTGCCAAATAAAAACACAATTTTATGAAAAATGGACCAAAAATGTGATGCAAAAATATAAAATAGCCACACAATACAGCTGGGAACCTGTCAAAGAAGGGACACTTTAATATTAGTACTGATAACTTGAGCAGCTGACAAAATAAAAGAATCTACATGCATTTCTGAAATAAAAGTAATCTATAATTCTGATTATTATGGTTATTTCTTAATTGTAAACTCT
This sequence comes from Protopterus annectens, assembly GCF_019279795.1. Lineage (NCBI taxonomy): Eukaryota > Metazoa > Chordata > Ceratodontiformes > Protopteridae > Protopterus > Protopterus annectens. Next base: position 1,886,255,274 of record NC_056728.1, on the reverse strand, counting down.
CCATGTTTTCTTCCAAAATTGCTATTTTGCAGAGGGATTATTAGGGGGAAGAGCAACATTTTGAGCCAAAATCGGGGACAGTTGAGAGGTTTGGCTATACCTAATTCTATAAAGCAATTTATTTGCATGTACCTCTCAACCTGTTAATGCAATAAGTCTGGACAAGGCCAAATATATTGGGGGAACATATAAACAGTACTAAAAATTGCTCTTGTATAAACTGAGAAAGTTGATAGAACAACAGGTCTTACTTTAGCATGCATTTTTCTGAAGGTTATAAAGTCTGAAATTCAGTGTGTCATTATTTAGTGACTTAATTCCTAAATGATTTGCCAGAAAACTACAAATTTTATGAGGAACAAACCAAAAATAAGAAGCAAAAATCTGTTCATTCTTTGAACATCTGGACAGTTGGGAGGTATAGTTCAGCTGAGGCTGTCTGTAAGTTTGCCGCCCTTCCCCCTCACAAAATCAAGGTCGAATGGAGCCTCCCTCCTGCAGCCATTCCAATGATCCATTACTTGGCTATTTCACTCCATTTACCATAAACACTGATGTGCATACTGCTTTACTTCTATGAGGATATGGACTTCATTTGAAAGTTTTATTTTGTATTTTACAGCACAAACACTAAGACATCTGTTAAACAAAGCAATGCAGTCTCACAATGAAAACAGACTTAGCATTAAAACTTCTCTGCCCTTGAAACTCACATTCATTGAAACAGCATTGAAACCCACATTCAAAGAAAATACATTTTGCCAGTGGCAGATAAAGATTAATTCTGGGCTGCTTTCAAATCATTGGTCCCTTGCATATGAAACAGACATATGCTCTTTGATACACCTTCCTGACTGTACTAAATTATGTTCCTTGTAAAATACAGTACAGTTGTTAGAGGGCATTTTAAATTTGTTTTGAACCTTTTTCCAGTAAGCAATGAAAAAAACGCATGCACCCATAATGACAAAACTGCCTAGTTCAGAACATTTCCATCATAAAAGTCTACTCAAACTTCTACAGTCCACCATTATCAGTAAATATGCACAATTCTACAGTCCACCATTATCAGTAAATATGCACAATCTCTGAAGAAGTAAAAGTCATCTAAATAATTCCACATTAAAGAAATCTGTAACTAATGAAGAGGTTGCTGCTAGCAAACACCTTTATATTTCATGGTTTCATCGAAAAATAAAGTGTCTGTTGCCCCTGAGGAATAAATTGCCTATATTACATTAAAAAATGATAAGCTAGTAATATTGCAACAGGAAATGGATGGCAAACAGATAACAGGCTCATAGTTAGTATCTTCACCAAGGAGGGCATTCTTAGTATGGCAGCATCCACCCTTTGTGGGAGTAGAACGCACAGCCTTTTGCATCAAAAGCAAAGACACAACCTGTTGTGCTATTAACAATGCAAGCAGACTTTGCATAAGCAGTACTAAACTTCTTTTCACCTGCAGCTCTCAGCTCCTTGTAAAATCTACTCAATATTCAACTGCATCTTAACTTCGCAGCACAGGAAATCTGGAAAAAGCCAAAATTTATTGGGGGGGGTCAAAAGCCCAAAAACCAGGGACACATTAAACATTGCTTGTATAATCTTGGAAAGTTGTTAGAATAAAATGCTGTGTTACCACCATACATTTTACTGCCAAGGTCCCTGTGCAAAACAGTCAGCGCAACATACCACTACACCAAATCAGCTGCTTTGTAAAAGAAAAATGCTGTGTTACCACCATACATTTTACTGCCAAGGTCCATGTGCAAAACAGTCAGAGCAACATACCACTATGCCAATCAGCTGCTTTGTGAAAGAGAGGAAGACTGAAACTTAAATGGCTATCATTTAGTGAATTCAGTTCTCACCATAGCTGTCAACCTCTTAGCACAAAACACCTGGGCAAACCCAGTAATGAGGGAATACAGCCCTCAAACATATTCAGTGAATTCAGTTCTTGCCATAGCTGTCAACCTTAGCAAAAAAACCTGGACGAAGCCAATAATGGGGGAATACAGTCCCAAAAATAGGGACAAATTTCAAATATTCATCTTATAAACTTAGAAAATTGCTAGAATAAAAGGTTGTGTTACTATGTATTTTCTGAAGAATATGAAGTCTGAAATTCAAATGCCTGTCAATTTTACTTCTGATGGAACAAAAACAATTTTCAGCAGAGGCCCAGGGAGAAATACTGCAGACACATGTCTTTGTAAAATGGCAGGACACCAGAGCAAATCCACACAAACACAGGGAGGAGATGCAGACTCCACACAGAAGGCACCCCAGCCAAGAATCAAACCAGAAAACATATAGCTGTCAGGCTACTATGCTACCACCGCACCATAACATATGTAAGGAATTAAACATTCTGAAATCAACACCAGAGCAAATCCACACAAACACAGGGAGGGGATGCAGACTCCACACAGAAGGCACCCCAGCCAAGAATCAAACCAGAAAACCTACAGCTGTGAGATAACAATGCTACCACAGCACCATCAAATATGCAAGGCATCAAGCATTCAGAAACCTGAAGTCTGAAATTCAAATGCCTGTCAACTTTATTTAACATTTGTTAATCAGGGCAGTCTGACTTGGAACAACAAAACAATGTTCAGCAGAGGCCCAGGAAGAAATAATGCAGACATGTCTTTGTAACATGGTAGAACACAAAAGCAAACCCACAAAACCACAGGGAGAAGTTGCAGACTCTACAGAGAAGGCACAGCAGCCAGGAATCAAACCTGAGAACCTACAGCTGTGAGGCAACAGTGCTACCACTGCACCATCAAATATCCAGCAATGAAGTGTTTAGAAACCACAGATATTATGAGGAACAGTTCAGATCAAATATGAGGCAAAAATCTGAAAATTCTTTGCAAATGGTGGTGGGTAGGGACTTCAGGCCCTTAATATCTGCATGCAAGGTACAGGGTTCAAGCCTGAGATATTCCATACCACACCACCATGAGTTTGCTCTAACTGCCAGTATATAACAAATGGGGCAATGCACACACACCATAACTGCTTCCAATCCAAACAGTTCCTTTGCCTGCAACTGCTTTTGCCACCGACAATTGGTCCAGCCTGCTGCTGCAGCAGTCTGGAATGCCTCCATTTTGCGATGTCACAGAAGCCGTTCCCTCTATCTAGACTGCTGAGAAAGCAGTCTGAGAGCATGTGCAGACTTCCGGGAATTTACTGTTTTTGTTTTTATGTTTCTCTGTTTAAATTTTGTTTTTTAGGTGGGAGGGCTGCAGTCCTGCAGTCCTATAGCATGAGCCGCCCTTGCATTTAAGAGAAAGCATATGCAGAATTTTATATACACTTGTGTATGTATCGATGTAAGCAAGTAGCCATACACACAGTAACAGATATATACACACACATATATATATATATATATATATATATATATATATATATATATATATATATTATAGCATAGCTGTCAGGCAGAAAGTATGTAAAAATGGGAGTGTATAATAAGCTGCAAAAGAAATAATACCCAGCTAAGAAGTGTGTTAGCAATAAGTCATTAAAAAATAAAACCAGAATGAGACATACAAGTACAATTCTCAACACAGAACTTCTAGCCTAGTGCAACTAACCTGGTCAACAAAGGATAAATAAGTAAATAAACAATTCTTGTCCTACAATACAGAGTGATGTCTGTCAATCACAGAAAAATAATATTAAATGAACGGCAATGTCCTCTTCTTCTGAGTACCAAACCATCATTCCTGTGTATGATCATAATCATAAATACACCTAGTTCAGTAAGCTCTGCACTCTCTTGTCTTCTCTCTCTCTCTACCTCTTGGGCAGTCTCTTTATTGATTACATTGGAGTAGATGCAAATGGAGGTACCAGACATTTGTTTTTTAATGTGTCCTCTCCCAAAACAGGCATTTGTCTGTGGTATGGAGGGAGGGGGCTTTATTTGGGAAGGAAGGGCTACATTCTGAAATTTGCTGTACAGTTGAAACAATTATGGATACACCCCTGCTTCCAGCAAAAACACAGTTGTACCCAAAACTATACGCAAAATTTAATTTTCTCAATAGTCTTATGTAGAGTACCAGTATAATCAGGAGGACTGAGATTGCAAGCCCCAAAACTGAAAAAAAAAACTGTCACGTGAAATTTCTTTCTTTCTTCAATGCATAGCAGTTTCAGTGCTATATTTATATAGATGTAGGCAGTGCAGGGATGAACTCCCCCATCAGAGGGAGCCCCAGCAAAAAAGTGTTTAAAATGCTAGTTTTGAAATTGCAGGTGTTCACAACTGTGGAAGTGAAAATATCCATAGGAAGCTGCTTGCACATATAAGGAAGGTGTGATGATCATAGAAACGGTATTTTTCCTGTCACTGACTTCAAGTTCCCTCCAGCTGCTCAGAAAAGACTTCATCCTCCTGTCTCTGCATTAGCTTGTGTATTGATCTCCTGGTGCTACTGTCATGGGATTTCTCCTTCTAAGATGAAGCAGTGGTGCAAATAACCACATTTATAGGGAAGTAGAACAGCTAGACCATCAAACCACTGTCCTGTGGTACTGAATTCCTCCACCTCCATGTTTAGAATATACAGACAAATGGGAGTGAATAATCATATTTGCCAGGGAGTTCTCTGCCCATAGAATGATGTCACCATCTGTCTACCGCACCCCCTTATTGAAAAGTGCAGTATGGTGGTTCCCAGTCCTCACCAAGAACTCAAACCTACCCATGTCCTCAAGCATACACCTGCCATGGCCACCCCCAACAGAGTTGAACAGCTGACATCTCTTTCACCCTCACCCCACGCTGCTTCCAACAGTAACTGGTTCTCAATATGAACTTATGTCATCCGGGATACAGTCAGGGTTTCATTCCCCTATGCCATAGAGTCAACAAAAACAATACCTAATGATGTTATAAGATGGTGTTATAGCAGATATGACAAGGATGTTGTGTCAGTTGGGAAGAAATGGCTCATGAGGGTTCTGTTAGCAGTATGGAGAAAAGTTGCATCTTAGATGACTGAGTAATGACCATTCTAGTGTCAGTGTACAAAAATGAAGGGGACATTCCCAGCTGTGGGTAGTACAGAGATATCAAACTGCTGTGGCACTGCACAGGAGTGAGTGATGTACAAATATGCAGAGCGGTAGAAAGTAAAATGTCAGATGAGCAATCTGGATTTCGAGCAGGATGCAGCACAACTAACCTGATGTTTGCAGTTAGGCAGACAGTGGAGAAGAAGCAAGAGATGAGGAATGAATACAACTGGGCATTCCTAGATTTGGAGAAAGCATATCACAAGGTCCTAAGAAAGCTGATTTGAGCAGTCCTGTGATGTTTTGAAGTCCCAGAAACATTGGTAGAATTACTGCAGGCAATGTACAAGGACCCAATGACTTAAGTACGAGCAGTGCTCAGACTCATAGTGGGGTTCCCATTTGAAGTGCACGTGCATCACAGTTCATCTCTGAGCCCACTGCTGTTCATACTGGTAATGGACTACATTAGCAAATAGGTTGGGGAGGAAACATCAACAAAGCTGCAATATGCAGATGATGTGGCAGTACAAGCAGACTCCAAGCCAGAATGTTAGTACATGACGGGAATGAAACGCTAAATGTAAGACACATGGGGTGAAACTGTGACAGTTGTTATGGCAGTAAATGAGGGAAATCAAAAGAAGATGAAAATGAGATAGAATGGAAAATATTGGAAAAGGTTAACAGCTTCATGTATCTGGGAGCGGTAGTTGTGGTGAAGAGAAGACTGAATGAAGAGGTCAGAGATAGCTAAAAGATGAATGCCAAACAAGCTGAAAAGTAGGTTGTACAAAACAGTGGTGTAACCATTGCTGTTGTATGGTACAGAAACCTGGGCTCTGAATACAGAGTCGTTGGGGCAGCAATAGGTGATCAAGATGAAGTGCCTGAGAGAGGTGATAGGATGCACACTATGAGACAGATGAAGACATGATTACATCAGAGCAGAAGCTAAAGTAGTGCCAGTTACAGAGAAAATGAAAGAGAACAGTGGTTTTGGTACATATGCAGAAAAGAAGATGATTTGGTGAAGCTGACTTGGGAGAGACAGGAAGAGGATGTGCAGCAAACAGATGGATAAACTGCATGAGAGGAGACCTGCAACCGTCAAGAATGATGGTTGGAGAAGGAAGGAGAGTGGCACTGAATCAACAGAAGGGGTGACAATTAATGCAACACCCCAAATACATATAGAAAATGGGAAAAGGGGGATTAATGATGATGATGTTTTATTTATAGGTTCATAGGTTCATACTAGGCTATCTGCCTTGGGGAAATTATACGCCTAGCCCGATTCTGTATGGCTTACGCCACCCCTTGATTTGAGTATACTGTGCCCCTTGTTGTTTAGTTTCAGTTTTATTTTTAGGGCCCAGTTGAAGTTTTACATGAAGAATATATTAAGAGGTCATGTTTGTGGTACAGAAGATGCTCTGAGTTTGCTTATTAATTTGTATTTATTAGAGAATTATTTTAACCTGTATGTGGAACAGATGTCATGCAGAGGTAATCAGTAATTTGAGAGGGCAAGCTTCTCTGTTCATTTTATTAAATGACTTTACACATACAATCCAGGATGAAATGATGGAAACCAGGGCAGATCTGAAGCATTCAGTTGCATCTTGCAAATGAAGAAAGGTAAAAGGTGGAAATAACTTACAGAAAAAAAGAGATGTACAGTTGGAAAATCACACAGATTGAAAACAAGTCAGCATGTCTCAATGACTAGCAAAGAAATGCATTCATATATAGAATTATGAGCCATTACATTTGTCTTATAGAAGAGAGTGACACATATAACCTACCCTTTAATTCCAATTAAAATTGTCCACTCAATCCATCATTCCCATCCTCTACCACCTTTCACAATTCATCCCCTGCTTTCTTGAATTCTTCCATGATCCTATCTCCACTATATATTGAAGTCGCATATTTCAAAGATCCACAACCCTCTCCATAAAAAAGTACTTTTGCACATCTAGAGAGGAATTGGATTCAAGAATTTTCTGAGTGTGCCCTCTGCTCTGCCTCTGTCAATCTTGTTTCGCATACTCCTTTCACACATCTGTAAGAAGATCTTATGAACCTATATCAAATGTCTCCATCTCTTCTGATCTCTAATGAGAACAGCTCCAACTCTTCTCTCTGGTCATATCTCCCCACTATTCCATGCACATTTACACTTGCTTTTATCTGGGTTTTTTACAACAGTCTAGCATATTTGTCTTGACATGGCCTTCTTGTGGTGTGGCCTGACTAGGGACTGGAACAGAAGTAGAAATATCTGTTTACTTTTGATGTCCCTCTGTAATGATACACCTCTTCATTTTGTTTGCCACTGTCCTCTCACTCTACTCATGATGACCCTCTTCTGGTGAGTTCACCACAACCAAATGATTTCCTTGCTTTTTGATACCAGTTCTGTTTACTCAAGATGATACTTCAGGCCAAAATTGCTGTAGCCCAAGTGCAGAACTTAATATTAATTTCCACTGAACATCAGAAGCCAACTTTCTATCCAATTAGTTAACCTTTAAAACTCCTTATATGGATCTTCACCCTTCTAGTAGTGCACCTTTATGCCATCAGCTAAGAGGTTCCTCCTGTATTTTTCCTCAAATACATTTGAAATAAATCCACTGACCTGTACTGGCCCCAGGACAGACTCCTGCAATATTTTACTGCACTAGTTGCCTTCCTTTTTCCTGATGCAGACTCTGACAGTACAAACCTCTGTGCCCTACCCTTCAACCATGTAATAATTCAGCTTCACAGACTCAGCCAGAACCCCAACTTATACAGCTTTCCTGAGTAGGATGGAGTTAAATGCCTTGATATAACCTGGGAAAACTACATCATCCAGTACTCTACTCTAACTGAGTCATAAAACTCAAGCTGGTTTGGTTGATAACTCCTCCTCCTGACAATGAACTCTTACCGTTTATTGATCAGAACATGTTGGTACTCTAGGAAGGCAATTAGCCCTTCCCTCTACACCCCTGCTATGGAATATACACACACCAAGATCACTGCTTCTTAGCAAAAAAGATAATTCAGCAAGATACTGCAGTTTCAGTCTTTAAACATAAACCAGATAATTTGCACATCTGTGACCCTATATTAGAGTGTTGGTCACAAATAATTGTCAATTAAGCCAGGTACCCCTCTTTTTTTCTATACTACCCATAATCTCCCGCTAATCATGGTTCAGCTTTTTAATGTGAGTCTCACCCTTTCTTGAAAGTCTTTATTCTCCTTCTGGACCACACATGTATGCTCCCTTTTCACTTGCATCTTTTAATCCCCTCAACACCTTTATTGTTTTGCTACTTTTCTTCTTGTAATGTGTCTCTTCCAGCAACTAACCTCTCTTTTCCACACGTTAATTGTCTAATTATCCTAATCAATAGACTTATACAACTATTGACAATCCTACATAGCTACAACCTGCCTCTTCTCTTTTCAAATCTGTATACCTTATAGTCCACTCTACACATTAGAATCACACTCCTATCTGGTTTACCTTTATATGTGCATAATGCACATGTGTAAAAGTAAAAAGTCTGAAAGGAAGTTCTCCAGTTTTTGCATAGTCGAAAAAAAATGCACCGAATGTACAATGAGCGAATGCACAGTGACATTCGCTCATTGCAGATTTGTCATTTTGGGTGCAGATTGCACTATAGTGGGGCTTGGGAAATGGACCCTTTTCCCACTGTATTGCGATCTCAGAGTTAGAATATTAAAGTAGGGTGGTGTGGGGGGCGTGGGAGGGTTTGTCCCCCGCATTACATTGTGTGTTCGACATTGAAGTTCGAAACTCAGCAAATTTGCTGTTCGATTTGCTGAGTTTCGAACTTTGGTGAAGTTCGACATCCAGAATTCAGCATTACGGTTCGACAACATTATTTTCAACATTTCAAAGGTAAACCTCCTATCTATATCCCTATGTAATTATATTTGTCTTTTACTCTTTACTTTTCTTGCCTTTTAACCAAGCTCTTATTGATAAATTAAAACATTCAAATTCAAAATGTATTTACGTGCCTATTAAGTTAGCACAAATATAGGTTCATAGGTAGGTAGTAGGCTATCGGCCCAAGGACCTAAGTAAACGTAGTCAACAAGGTTCCCTGGCTTACGCCATCCAAGAAAGTTATATAATACATAAAACAATAGTTTAAACATGACTGTAGAAAATGCAAGACATAAATAAGACTATAAATTATAAGCATTACAGTATTGCTAATCCTCATAATAAACAAGATCAAACAGGTATGTTTTGAGTGAGTTCTTGAAACCATCAATCATCAAGATCATACCACTCAAATGTACAGATTTTCACAGAATTTCCAGATTTTTGCTTCATGCTTTCCGTCTCTTTCTCAACAAAATTGTAGTTTTCTGGAAAATCACTGGCAATTCATCGAGGACAGAAGTAAGAAAATAATGACATACATTTGAGTTTCAGACTTCATACCCCTCAGAAAATTCATGCGAATTGAAAACTGTTATTCTATCAACTTTCTAAGTTTCTAAGAGCAATATTTAAAAATTGTCCCTATTTCTGGGCCTTTGTCCCCCCATTATTTAAGGCATTTTCCAGATTTTCTGCTCTAAGAGGTTGAGAAGCAATTTTCAAGATCATTGTAAACCTGTCTGGCAAAAAAGTGCAAAGAAGATAGTCAATGAATACTCCATCATTGACCTAGCCCCACAGCCTATTTACACACACAGTTTACCTTCAAACCTCTGAATCATCTTTGACACCTTATCCAGCTCATAAACTCCCACAACATTATTTTTATCTTTGTTTTCTTACCCACTCCTACCCTATGGCATGTAAAGGTGTGATTCTGTTAACTAACAGCAGTGTCTTCACCTGGACATTCCTGAAGCTCTTCCAATTAGTTAAGACCCAGTCTATAACTTCATGCGGAGTATCACATCAGTTGACTCAACTCATTTTTCAAATATTAGTCAACTACTGCTTCCTTTCTGCCCTAGAGCACAGAATATTACAATCAGGTTATGGCAGATTCAAATGCCCAATGGGTATACCCCCTGACCTCCTGCAACATTCCTTTAAGCTCTTCCTAGCATCTCATTTAAGATGTGTCTGATAGCTGATGTACTGAATCAATCCACCGGCACTCCTCGTTTCTTTTAAATTAACTATGAGAGTATTTACTGAAGGTCTGAACCTTGCTCTTCCTTTTAACTCTTGTCAAGGATGTGTTCTTTCACTTCGCTATTACCACACTTGATAACCTCCTTTATACAGACTGTCTATCTTCATGCTTCCCTTCTCTGTCATTCCTGAACAACTGTTATGTAAACACCTCCATGTGGCATTGTCTCTTGCCATTGCCCAGTGTTCCTCTGCTACCAGAAATGTCCACTTTCATCTCTTGCAGCACTACTTATAACCTTCATTTTCTACCCGGAATCCTTTCATTGCATGCTGGTACTACTCAAAAATGCTCCAGCACAATAATGTTTTCCTCTACTATGTTCATAGTTTCCTAGGTTTATACTAGGGTAATGACCACTAGGGTTTTTATATGCCTAGCCATCCAATCCAAATTTATCCCACGAGTTTTTATGGCTTAGAAATTATTCTAAAGGGGTGCATGTTTGCTAGAACATGATTTAATGGCTGCCTCTGTCCATCAGAGACATAGATACCAGATCTGGGGTGAATTTTTGGTTTCCCAATCACTGGTCCTGGTTATGTATGAGTAGGGTTGGAGAAGGATTCTGCTTCAGAAGTCTATTCCAGAGAATGGGAATTCTCTGAAATAAAATCCCGTTCTTTCAAAATGTCCTATTGGTGTTGCAAGCAACGTTTAGGTCCTTAAATCTTATAGCTAGAGGCAATGCCCTTACTTATGAGATGAGCAGTATAGAATGCCCTTCTTACCACTGTGGAGATGTAGTGGTCAAGGGTAAGGTTGCTGTCAACCTGTGTACCCAGGTCTCTCACGACTGAGTGCATACTTAAGGTGTAGCTGTTGATGTGGTAGTTAGCAGGAACATAGCTTCAAATAATACACCAAGCTTTAACCTTGATAAATCCATAAAGAAAGTAGAGGATGTTTGGAGTATTGTTGCATAAAGTTGGTGTGTCTGGAATTGCAGTACTTCAGTGCTGCTCTTGTTGCTTCACTTAAATAAGAATTCATTATAGTGTAAATAGTTTCCCCACTGCATGATCAAATTAACAAATGCATGCAGGTTTAGATGGGGATTTTGTTTTAAACAAGTTTCTACTTAAATTCCAGTAACATGGCTCTCCCAGGTATGCTCATCGGTTTGTTTTTAGTGGAGATGGTACAACTTTTTAATCCAGCAGATGATTAAAAAGTAAAGCAGCAGAATAATGCAGAGCAATGACTAAATGCAAACTGAAAATCGTATACTCACTTCTGATCATTTTTACTTCTCTTAAATGGCCTTTAATACTGTGTGACACTATGCTTTGCACAAATAAAAAGGATAATTTTGTTTTACAGTATAATAGTATTATTTGTCTGGCATTTTGTACAGTAGCAATGTCAAATTAGCCATTCCTTCAATTATTGCATAATGACTCTGCATAATTTTATGTCAGAAGTATTGCTTTAGCAGAAGGAAATAGCTGTCATTGTTATGTAACTGTGGAAATACAAAGGAAATATTTTAGACCACTAGGTATTAGAAATTTATCCCTCAGTTTGTAAATTAGTTTCCCCTCTTAATTAGTAGCTAAAAAATTAAAAACCTACTTATTTTAGAAAAGGTGATTCCCTGGATTCACGAATCCTCTGTGTAAGACTAAATAAGTCTTATTCAGAGACTACAGTTGAAGGGTATGATGTCAGCGTGCCATGAATATTCATGAGGGCACGCTGACTCCACTCCAAGTCTAACACGGACTGTGCAGGAAAGTAGGGGGCGTGTCCGACTGCCGAGCAGTCCAAAGGTCCACGCCTCTGCAAGTGTCTGAATTGTATAATGTCAACACACAAGAGCGAGTCCGCTCAAATGTCCACGTACCCAACACCACACTCCCTGACATTGTAAAACCCCAGCACAGTTATAAAAAGTAAAACTGTAATTTTTTTTTCTAATTCCCGATATAGCTGCCCGTATTTGCGCGTATGTGCGCAGGTGTGCCCATTGGTTAGCTGCAGTTAGCAATCTTGACATGGAAGAGCATAATAAGGAATGTTTATGCAAATCATGCCAAATAGAAATAGCGTAGTGATAGAGCCTCCACACAAAGAGGAGGCATTCACGGTTCGAATCCCACCACTTCCCTTCCTATTTTATGTTTTAAATTAGTATATGAAATAATTCCTGACATATACGATTAAAATTTTACTAAAAAGCATTGAAATGGCCTATGTATCAGTGAACAAAATGTATATTTATAAAGGATCCTGACATATAATTGCCCACAGTTAAGCAACACTTTACCCAGCGCAATATAGTTGCTCATAGATAAGCAGTGCTTTAGCCAGCACAATATAGTTGCCTGTAGTTAAGCAGCACTTCACCCAGTGCAATAGAGTTGCCCATAGGTAAATAGCGCTTTACCTAGCACAATCGATTTGCATGGAGGTGCATGCCGCACCAACCAGTGCACTGTTGGGCAACGTGGAGCAACATAGAGCAAAGTTGCCTAAACACAGCCATACCCCTAGCCTGTCTGGCCAGTAGTAAAATAAAAAGCAATGACAAGGTTCAAACCCGGGACACTGTGCATCATAATCAAAGTACTGAACCACTAAGCCATGACAACTTAGGATAAACTGCCACTGTTAACATACATATACTTATAAATGGTAGATTAACCATTGCTAAGCAGGTCTGCAGACAGCCGAGAATTTTCAGAAATGGCTAATCACAAAAATGTGTGGGAAATGCAGCATAATTAAGCCCCATAGGCGGGAATACTCACCATAACTGATTGTAGCTCCTATCTGCAGTTAGAATGGCTGGTGATAGAGAGGGTACACACTTTCGAGCGCAACGCTGGGGCATTGAGGAGTCAAAATACATGGTTTGGCTGCTTGTCCACCGTCATGAGTCAAGACTCCTGCAGGGCCAGTTCCAAGGGACGGAGTACAAAGCAGAGGCTTGGAAACCGTTAGCTCATGACCTCACCAGTGTCACAGGCATTCCTCGGACTGGTGAGCAGGTCTGTCACCACCATGCAGACCTAAAGAGACAGAAGCAGAACCTACTGAACCAATGGATACAGGAGGCCCGTGGGATGCAAGATGCCCCACTACTGAGTAGGTAGCCATGGAATGCAGTATGTAAGACATGCTAATTTATTCTATATAATGGATAGGTATGTCTCAATATCCCTTCATTTACTTCACAGCTGCAGGTGTCCGTACTGCGAATCAGAGAGCCTATGCAGATAAGCTGCTAAGGCTGTACCACCAGGCAGGTTAGTAATTATTCTGCATGTATTGTTATATAAAATAGGTGAGAGAGCCTGAAAGAAAGTGTTGTAGCCCAATAATACAGCCATAAAATGCCCTGAATAATTCCTCTGCATGTACTGTTATATAAAATAAGTCAGAGAGCCAGAAAAAGAGTGTAGTAACCCATTAAGAAAGGTAAAATATGTCCAGAATAATATCTCTGCATGTACTGTCATATAAAATAAGTGAGCGAGCCTGAAAAAGAGTGTTCTAACCTATTAATAAAGGTATAATATATCTTGAATATGTCTTCCATATGCACTGTAATATCAAATAAAGGAGAGCGCCTGTGGAAAAGTGTGTAATGTAATTAATAAAGGTAGAAAACGTGGAATGTGTCTGTGTCACTTACTCTGAAATGTTGTTGTACCCTTGCATTATACAAATAGTATTGTTTTAATAAGTGCTGGCAACCCACAGTTGGGCAGTCCCATCTAAAGTGGTTGATGGAAGTGCCAGTAGCTGTGAAGCATATATACAATCCTCAACAGTCAGTTAATGGCTGGCATGCATAAGTAAATCTGGCACACGAGTAGCTTGTCAATTTGTTCCCCAGAAATGTGAGTGTGCTACACGAAATGTAGGGTTCTGTACAAATGTAACTGAAAATGTCATGTGAACACATCCAGATATGTAGATAAAGAAATATAAATAAAATCAATAACTATGTAGCAGTAACATCTGCATCTTGGACAGTTAGTATGTCAGATATAGGTCAGGTATATAATGAACTAGCCAAACCCATTACACAACCTAATGCATGTTGGCAAGTGTAATAATACATGTAGGGGATATACACCTGCAGTCAATAGGAATGTAGTGTAGACTAAAAGTACTTATAAGATGTTAATTGAGGTATCTTTCTACACCCTACTGTATGTGCATAAACAATGCAATTCCACACCTCAATGGGTATGTGTAATCTCAAAACATTTGTTGGGACATATGTCCTATTATTCTATAAATATCTGCATTCACTTTGATGCATGTGCCCTGTTCAAATACCATAATCATGCCATCAATCATCTCTGCATGTTGTTGGAAAGTCCACTGTCGTTCAATATATGCATGTGTTATGCTTGCTGTTCAACTGTTGGAACCTTGGTGTGTTGGGTTAATGGGAATATTACTGCATGCTGTTACAACTAATTTAGAATGCTGTTGTTTATGTTGTAATTAAACACACCTAATCACAGAACGTATGGGAAGGTCGGTCCAAGCGGACCCACCTGTCCCTCCTCAGCTGGCGAGTGCACCTGGCACCAGCAGGTCCGGTGCCCAGCCCAGGCTCCCCTCCTCCATTGGTCCTGTGCCACCTTTGGGTGGAAGCACTGCAGGGGATGGGGCTTGTCCCACCAGTGCAAGCGTGGGTGGAGAAGGGCCACCTGTCACCCTTCGAAGGGTCTGGGTTGTGGTGCAGTCTGGCTTGTGATGTGATCCACTGTTCAATCACTGATCCCCTATGCCAGCACGAGGCGAGAGTGGCGCATCTCATGGGTGAGCCTGCCCATCCTACGCAGCCCCCAGTACAACCACCCTCAGGGCTGTGAAGGTGCAGTGGTGACTGCCCATGAGTGGGGATCTCAGTTCCACTGTTACCATCTGTGGGCTCATGGGCTTGTGATTTCCAAACATCTGTCCCCGTCAATTGTGTTCACCCACCCCATGTGTCATACACCGCCCCTGTATACATCTTGTTTGTCTTGTCTGTTTACCTCCCCAACCTACCTCCCCAAATATACCTACTTCCTCTACCTCACTTTCCACTCTCACCTGAAAAAAAAAAAAAAGGGCAATCTGTACCCACAAAAAAAATTACGCCCCATACATAGCTGCCCATTTTGCACACATGTCCACTGGACATGTAAACTGATAATTATAATTGGCAGTACAATGTACTTTGTTGTCCTCACCCCTCTCCCAGGGATGGAAGGTTTCAAATTTCACTCCAAATTTATTGCATATGCACAGCTGTTGCTGCTAAAGAAATGGGCAGCTATGGACCTTCCCTACACCCGTCCTGCACAGCCCAAGCTTGTTTTCCTACTGTCTTTCCCTCTTTGTGCCCCATTTTTCACCACTTTCCTTTCAAAGAAATTTGCACAGGGGTTAGCTGGAGTAAGCACTTTTAAGCAGGTTTGAGAAAGTGTGTGCTTAATTAAGCATCACACAAACCCACCCAAACCTGCTTACAATTGCCGTAGTCACCCTGCATGGCAGGGCCCTTGTTCTGCTGAACACCTCTGTCAGTCTCGAACCCCAGACTTTGGGCACAATAGCCTGCACAAAGTACCACTAGGCCACAGTCACCTTACAGCAAGTTGGTGCTGTAATAAATATATCATGCATTACAATGAGTGAATGTAAAGGGAAAGTAGGAATGTCATAACACAAATCTTGTTATGTTGATCTTTACCAGCAGTTGTTGTGGAATTGCATGACATGACTGTGAAAAGAGAATCAGCCATTCTAGCAGGAAATAATGTTACAGTATCACTTTACAAACCCCACACAGTATCAGAGCAGGATAAACACAGATTACATACCTCTCAGGCATAAGGTTTTGTAAGTAGTGGCAAACAGTACTGTATGGTACACTGGTAAAGCTCCTCTGGGTAGGCATACATTTGTGTGTTGTATGTATGTCTGATGTGTGCAATTATGCCTGTACCATACCATCACTCATATCTGTGTTACAGGGTATACGTGTGTATCTAAGAACATGTATAGTCTACTACAGCAATATGTCACCTATATCAACAACTGTGCACATATGTTATGCAGGGGTTTGGCATCAATGACTACTGTGGTAGACTGATAATACTGTAACTGTACTTTACATTCATTGCAATGGATGACATAATTCACCATCCATTAGCTTGATATATACCTCCGGTGGCTAGGTGGTGCATTGTCTCATATACAGTGTGCCATCTACTGTTGTATAGTCTGACATACTGGTTTCACTTTGTTGCTGGGCAGAACATGATTTAGTATATAGTATGTGCCAGTCACTGCCAGGCAGTTGTGGGCTGAGCAGTGATATGTGGTATTAAAAGTGTGTATCTACTGACAGCCAATAGGTTGCTATATATGGCATTTCACTGATGTCTGTACTTTAGAATGTTAAGTGTGCCACATGACTTTATCACAATTATTGTTTTATTGTCTTCCAGGGACATGTCTCACAATTGAAAACCCACGTACTCCCCTGAAGAGGAGGAAGTCATCCTAGATGCCCTAATATAACATCACAACCTGCTGTTCCCCAGAACCAGCCAGGACCAGCATGGGTGCACTGCACTGTGGCAGGATGTTGTCCGTCGGGTGAATGATGTAGGCATGCATAACCGGACTTATGACCAGGTACGCCATCACTGCAGTGATTTAATCAGACATGTCCGGCAGCATGCCTCTGATGTCCACAGACAACAGCTTGCCACAGGTGATGGTGCAGCAACACATCCACCCCTCACCAGAGTGGAAGAGCTGCTCCTCAGCGTGGTGGCTCCTGGCCAACCAATACAACAGACATGTGTCATCATGGAGGCCGGAGTCACCCAGCACATCAACTCAGAGCGTGCAGGTAACATGGCATATCTGTAGACTACTGTTATCTTGATTGTTAGAACATGCATTTATCAGATGTGTACTGTGTATTTAGATGTGGAGCCTGGTGTCATGCAATACTGATAATTTGGTACATAATCTGTTTGCCTGTGACTGTCACCTGTTGTACTACTGTAAAATTGCAAACTCACAGCAGCAATGCCATAGTTGTTGACACTGACAAACTGTCTCATATCCTTGTAGGTCCCTCTGGTGTGATAGCAAGACAGCAGACCCATGCTGGTGAGTGTTCTACATTTAATATAGCATATAAGATGTGCATGTCATAGGAGAGTTGTAGGCCATATACACATGTAAAACACCTATACATAATGCATGCTCTGCATGTTCTCTATGGGACTATGCACATCCCAGTAACATGAGCAGCTGCCTCAGACACATGCAATACACAGAGCATCCCAACCAATTGTGGTACACTGTAGTGGACATTGTATAGGCAGAGTCAATACACATGCACACAACATACACCACTTTGTCATATGCAGTAAGTGTTAGTATGATACACATGGCATATGTAGACACCTGCTTTAAGGTCAGACTCCAGTATCCCAAATGTCATCAACACAGCACACATACTATACCTGAGGGGTAGAGGCCTATCATGGGGTGGTGCGACACGCTTCAACACACAACACATTCATGTTAGGCAATACTCCCTATTGAACACCTTACATACCCATGTAACAACTGCCTGTGAAATGGTTAATGTAGCCAAAGTGGTGCAGGTCAGGTACAGCAAGATAGCTGCCAGTGTGACATACATTAGTGGCCTTGAGTGACCACATGATGCTGCCTGATGATGGCTCATGGTATTACACTACATCCAGTTACAGTAACTACAGTACTACACATAGTATTCATTGCTATACACCTGACAGTTGTGTGCATCCAGCCATGGTATGTATACCTATGACTGATGGTGCACAGGACATTGGAAAGCATTTTATACTTGCACAGCAATGTTGTGTCCATGTATACATTGTGTTCCAGGGTGAGGCCAATCATTGAACAACACACATGCATCAAAGACATGTATACTGTTATCAACAAGGACTCTCTACACTCCCACTGCATGCTGTTGCACAACACACATCCTGCATGCTGACACATGTGATAGGACTCTTTGGCTTGTGATACTGTACTCCACTATCAACGACTAATGAGTATGTTCTGTATTGCTGTTGGTGTGTGTGTGTGTGTGTGTGTGTGTGTGTGTGTGTGTGTGTGTGTGTGTGTGTCAACTTGACTAAGTAGTGTATTTGTGTGCATGTGTGCATGTGTTCATGTGTGCATGTGTGCATGTGTGCATGTGTGCATGTGAGCATGTCTTCATGTGTTCATGTGTTCATGTGTGCATGTGTGCATGTGAGCATGTGTTCATATGTTCATGTGTGCATGTGTTCATGTGTGCATGTGTGCGTGTGTGCATGTGTTTATGTGTTCATGTGTTCATGTGTGCATGTGTGCATGTGTGTATGTGAGCATGTGTTCATGTGTGCATGTGTGCATGCGAGCTTGTGTTCATGTGTGCATGTGTGCATGTGTTCATGTGTGCATGTGTACATGTGTGCATGTGTACATGTGTTCATGTGTTCATGTGTGCATGTGTGCATGTGTGCTAACATCCTGTACAGATTGTAAAGTGTGTTTTCTGTCTTCCTCTCACAGTTGCTGAGGTTTTGTTGGATGAGTGCAACAGGGAACCTGAAGTCACTGCCACAAATAGTGGACATGACGATACATGTGGTGTGGCACAGGCAGGTTTGACAGGGTCTATCATTGGTCCGCCAATCGACAGTACACAGCTTTCCACCCCATCTATGTGCACATTCATACTGCCAATACATCCCTCAACAGCAATGGCCTTAGCTGAGGGGCAGCATACAGTAGGCATTGACCAGGATAGTGTGGTATCTATGGCACATGCAACCCCTCACAGCAGCCATACCCAGACACCTGGAACGGTACCACATAGGCATATGTCCAGGGGTTCTCGTGGGAGCACTGCTGGTCATAATGCCCCTGGTAGACGTGCCCCCACAGGTCTCGCAACCTCAGGTATGTTCCGGGCTGTAATGCAGGCACAGGCACGTATGGAACGGTACGCCAGGCAGGGACTAAGGGCGCAGAGGGCCCATAACACCGCTATCAATGACAGCATCCATGACCTTGCCTCTGCCATCTGTAATTACACTGAGGTCATTGATAGACACTGGGGGAGACACTAGATGTCCTCTGCAATGTAATGTCCATGTGCCAGGACAGTGTAGGATGGCTAAGACATTGACGTGGACGTATGCCAACAACATCATCAGCTGGCAGTCATCGCAGACAACACACAAGTCCCAGCCACTCCCATAGTGGCAGTACCAGCCCCAGCAATGTTGGGGCTGGGCTGTCAATAGACCATCCTAGATAACCACATTCATGTGGCTCTGGCCAGTCCCAGCAGGGACATGGGTCTAGTCGACATCCCTCTGCCTCTGACGATACTACCCAGTCTGGCTTAGTACCCGATACTGTCTGTAGCACCCCTGCCAGACACAGGTACTGTCTCCGTGGCCAGAGACAGTGATCTGTACAGCCTGGCAGGTACAGTCTGTGGCTGTCCCGCAACCTCCCGTATTTGGCAGCCACATGGTGGAACTGTGTGCATGCAGACACACACACATAAATCAAACACCTAGGGCTAACACATACACACACACACATTACATCAACATTGACTCATGCTGTGCTGTTGTCCCTCACACACACACACACACACACACACACACACACACACACACATACATGTCGATTGAATGGGTCATTGTCGGGCTCTAGCAAACCAACAACACACCCTGTGCATATGATGAAACTGTGCCACCTCCTGTCATCTGTGACATTGATGCAGGAACAGGCTAACATGGTGCTGATGCACAGGGTGACCAAATAGCAGTGTAGTAATGTTAGAATGTTTTCAACAGTAAACTGTAATGATATCCTTGTAGGTATATCTGAGCAGGCATGATGATTAAAGCTATGATTATCAATGTAGTATTCTTTACACCAGTGTTAATTCCACAAATGTATTGTCTGCCTATGTGCCACTTGGCTGATGTGTGTGGTACTGGCAGCATGTGTTGGTGAGTGGACGGTACATGTGTGATGTGTGCAGTACAGATTTGCAGGTGTACATATGTGAACATGGTGGAGGTGCACTGTCTGTATGTATGTGCATAGTGGACACATGGGAAGGGTGACGTGCCCTGTATTACACAGTGTTAACACTTCATATTTCCTATTGGTGGCCAGTATGCATTTTACTACACATATGTTACAACTTGGGTACACATGTGTGTATGACATGGTTTGACACTATGTTGTGGGTGATACTGTTAATATCGGTCATTGGTCTGCATTCTGGTAGTATACATAACATCAACAGCCTGACTTTAACCAATCGTTAGATGATGTCTTGACAATGAACACACAGATGTAGGATACACAGTAGCATTTGAATCCTTCCGGTACTATACTATACCAGTAACCAGTGGTATTGACCGCCAGCCATTCCTGGGACCACTCCTGTTTGGCATGTAGCCATCCTAGGTACAAGCAAACACATAAGGGATATGTCCGTCCACATCTGGTAATGCATACAGTGACCTACAATGCATTCTCCGGATGAGACACTTATCCTCCACAAGGGTATTATACAGACAGATACCTGTTGACCAACCCATGTTATAAAGCTATAAGCCAACTATAGCATAGTCATCCACATTTACTAAACATAGTTTCCTGACAGTACCGCATAGGTAGTAGCCCACAACATGTAGCAGGGGTATCGATGTGTACATACAGCCACATGTTATGTCATCTGTCTTTTGATATTCACATTTCCAAAGGTATTCTGATGTCCCTCGGTGTATGACATAAGCAATAAGGGGTCTGTATGCATATCCACGAAGTTGTTGTACACCTATAATGAATGCTCATTATTGACAGACTTTGTTGTGTTTGAACATGTCTGAAATATACCCCAGGCATGAACCCTCAGTCACACTATTCTATAGAAACTGTCATGGGTGTGTGTGACACAGATGACCTAGGCCACAGATCACTACAGTGGCTGGCCTTGTCACAAACATACATATGTGACCTAAGGTCTGAGAAGCAGCAGCACAAACTGTCAATGGTAACAGATGTATTCATGTAGAAAGCAGGCTTCACACCTATGAACTAATTGAGGTCACATGTACATATATGTATTTGCCACACAGATACCTGAAGTGTGCAATGCACATACTGTTGTTTTACTGATATGTCATACAGTAATAAAAGCAAAACCCACAACACATTGACTAACACTGTCACACGCACACACTCAGTAATTGCAGGATTCAAACCCCTACCTAACTATTTTACAATACTAGAAAGATATGCATTAACATGACATGCTATATGCTTTACATGGAGTTTTGTTTTCCACTGCTGTATTTGTGGGATACTGACATCATCAGATTTGCCAAAGAGGAATGTACCTCTTTTAATGTGCTTTCCTAGTCTCCAAAAAGGCCACTCCTCTCAAAGGAAACCACACACACACACATACCCCAGCCCACACACACAGCAATTACAGGATTCAAACCCTTACTTAACTATGTTATGATTCTAGAGAGGTACGCATTTATACAACACACTAGATACTTTACTGAGAGCTTTATTTTCCACTGCTGTATTTGTGGGATACTGACATCATCAGACTTGCGAAAGAGGAATTTACCTCTTTTAATGTGTTTTCCTAGTCTCCAAAAAAGGGCACTCCTCTCGAAGGAAATCACACACACACCCCCACTCAGCAATTGCAGGATCCAAACCCCTACCTAAATAGGTTATGATTCTAGAAAGGTACGCATTTACCCAACACACTATATGCCTTACTGGGAGTTTTTCTTTCCACTGCTGTATTTGTGGGATACTGACATCATCAGAATTGCCAAAGAGTAATTTACCTCTTTTAATGTGTTTCCCTAGTCTCCAAAAACGCCACTCCTCTCAAAGGAAATCACACACACAGCAATTGCAGGATTCAAACCCCTACCTAACTACATTCTGATTCTAGAAAAGTACACATTTACATGACGTGCTGTATGCTTTAGTGGAAGCTTCCCTTTCCACTGCTGTATTTGTGGGATACTGACATCATCAGACTTGCCAAAGAGGAATTTACCTCTTTTAATGTGTTTTCTTAGTCTCCAAAAAGGGCACTCCTCTCAAGGAAGATCACACACACACACACAACCCACACACACTCAGCAATTGCAGAATTCAACCCCCTACCTAACTATGTTATGATTTTAGGGAAGTATACATTTACACAATGCGCTATATGCTTTACTGGGAGTTTTTCTTTCCACTGCTGTATTTGTGGGATACTGACATCATCAGACTTGTCAAAGAGGAATTTACCTCTTTTAATGCGTTTTCCTAGTCTCCAAAAAGGGCACTCTTTTCAAAGGAAATCACACACTCAGCAATTGCAGGATTCGAGCCCCTACTTAACTATGTTATGTTTCCAGAGCGGTACACATTTATACAACGCACTATATGCTTTACCAGGCATTTTCTTTTCCACTGCTGTATTTGTGGGATACTGACATCATCAGACTTGCCAAAGAGGAATTTACCTCTTTTAATGTGTTTTCCTAGTCTCCAAAAAGAGCACTCTTCTCAAAGGAAATCCCACACATCCCAACTCAGCAATTGCAGGATTTGAACCCCTACCTATTTTGTTATGATTCTCAAGAGAAATGCATTTACACAACACACTATATGCTTTACTGGGAATTTGTTTTTCCACTGCTGTATTTGTAGGATACTGACATCATCTGACTTGCCATAGAGGAGTTTACCTCTTTTAATGTGTTTTTCTAGTCTCCAAAAAGGGCACGCCTTTCAATTACAAACACTCAGCAATCATAGGATTCAAACCCCTACCAAACTATGTTATGGTCCTAGAGAGATACATATTAACACTACGCACTATGCACTTTATTGGGGGGTTGCTTTTCTCCTGCTGTATTTGTAGGATGCTGACATCATCAGACTGGACATGGTAATGTGTGTGCACTTTGTTTTATGCAATCCCAGGACTGAACCATGTGGGACAGCAGGTGTTAACAGCTTGAACAGGACTCCACAGTTCTTAGCTTGTGTAGTCTATCTGTGGACCAATTGCCATTCCATCATATGATAATACATATTTATGCACCGATTGTTGATTTTGTGGATACGACATGTGTCTGGGATGTTGAATAAGGGCTATTCAAAGTCTATGTGGGATGTGTGTAGCTCCTTTCAGTGATGTATGTCCTGGGTGGCTGCCTTGCAAACAGTCTAGTAGGTTTGGGAACCATGATCTGCCCATGAACAAACCAAAGTTGGTAGGGTTGTGTGTTTGTCGGCTTCCAATAGCTCTGTTTATAACTTCAATCATGATGGACTACATGGCCTTGCAAGATCAGACTTCATAGGCTTATAGAACTATCAACCAAAGCAAACACTTGAGGAAATCAGGCTCTGCTCATGGTATACTTGAATTTATTGAATCCACAAAAGTACATAAAGCTCTTAACGCACAAATGACCAATACGTTTTCGATTCTCTGTCTTCATCAGAAAGCAAAAAATACACACATAAACCATACAAATCCCTCCTTTTATACACCCTGTGCATCGTTATACAATTAATCACAAATTAGCAGCAGTTTAACCCCTAACAACCACAAGAAGTAAAAAAGAAATAAAATAAACAAATCACTTTGTTGAAATTTCAACCTTCGATACTAATGAATTTGCATACAAATATAAGCATTTCAGAGTGTTTCAAGTATATATAAAAAATAAATTGATTAATCTAAAAAAACATTTTTGTTCTACTTTTCTGTTTACCATCTATACCTATATTGTGTAAAAAGTGTTCAAAGAACTCTGTAGTTAATACAAAAACAGCGCCATCTGGTGTTGACAAAAATAACTTCTTTTTATAAATTTATAGTAATATAATACACATTTAATCTTTAAATAATTCAATCCCAAACAAATAAAATCCTTCCTATATATAATCTATGGTAATGAGACATAAAATATATATACGTATTAGTGCTTAAATATTAAATATAAAATATTAAATATTTTACCATTAAAACCTAATAAAATACATAGTTAGCTTAACAATAAAACTACTCATAAGAGTGCATAAAGAATATACCCAAATGGTTACAAACATATAAAACAATAAATGGGCCACTTTAATGGAGTACATATCAAAATATAAGGTCTATTCAAATTGCAAAATAAGAGTCCTATAGTTTGGCTGCTCTCATTTTCAAAACTGGAGCTATAGATATGTGGTCATTGAGGCCTGGGGCCTTACTGGCTTCAAGTATTAATTGCCAAACCAACTCTTTATATTCAATAGAGGTCTCCCATAAACCTCCTCTGATATCCTTATTAACTACCTCCAGTACGAAAAAATTGAAAGTTGCTGCCAAACAATTTCATTTATGCCTATATAAAGCATTATTCACACAATTAGTCTTAATATCGTAATTGTGCTCGTATATTCTGTTCTTAAGTTTCCTTTCCGATTTACCTACATAAAAGGATTCACACACTTTACACAGAGCAATATATACTATACCATTCGTCTCACAGTTGGCAAAACATTTACTCTCAATTAACATATCCCTACTTCATATAAAAATTGCATTTTTGGTTAGGATATGTATACATTGTGGGCATCTGCCACATTTAAATGTGCCTACTTTCCTATTATTATCTTTTTGTATATGGTTTTTATTTTCAAAAAATGCTTTCAAACATCTACCTTTCCTATATGTGCATTTTAAAGGTTGCTTGAACAAGCTCGTTAAATCTGATATATCACCAAATCTAGACCATTCATCTTCCAGAATTTTCCTAATTTTGACAGCTTGAATACTATAATCCATTGCCAAATTACCTTCCATCTCGTTCTTTTTTTGAACCACTTTCACTTCATAACCTCTACCTAGACCAAGAATAGGCTTAAATTTATGCGCCCTTCCATCCTTAACTTCTGCTTGAATTTTGTTGATTAACTCTATGGGATAATTTATTTCTAAAAACATTCTATGTAGCAATGAACATTCATCCTCAAAATCATTGTCTCTTGATATCATTCGGCTAGCTCTTACTAACTGCCCCTTAATTACGCCCTTTTTCTGATGGTATGGGTGGGCGCTTTTATATGACAGATATGAGTTTGAGAAGGTTTCTTTCCTATATATTTTTGAAAAGAAGCCTGTATCCTCTTTCCCAATATATAAGTCCAAATATTTGAGGGCCACTTTATCCATTTGAAAGGTAAATTTCAAAAAATCTGTAGACTGGGAGATATATGAAAAAAATGCATTAAAATCATCTTCAGTACCAATCCATAAAAAGCACATATCGTCTAAGAAACATTTATATAATTTCCAACAATGCTTAAAAGGTGAATTAATTATATATTTGTCCTCCCATGCTGACAAGATTATATTGGTATAAGTTGGAGCACATCTAGCTCCCACAGCTATTCCTTGAATCTGTTTGAAGAATTCCCCTTCATAAAAAATGAAATTATTGGTGAGTACAATATCCATTAAAGTGAGAATGAGGTAAAAGTCATTATTATTAAACTTTCCATAGTTTACTAGAGCTTCCTCAAACCACTTCATACCCTCTTCATGAGGAATGGACGAAAATAAATCAATAACATCGATGGTTATAAAAGTTATTTCTTTATCAAAAAGTTCGGGGGTAAGGTTAATCAATAATGACCATGAATCTTTAACTACTCCATTCCCTGATATTGATAAATCTTTCAATTTCATATCCAACCATTTAGCAATAGGGGCTGTTATAGAATTACCAGAAGCAACTATTGGTCTCATAGGTGGATTAAAAACACACTTATGCACTTTAGGTACACCAAAGATTATCGGTGTCAATGGTTTTTCCACTTCTAAATATTTATACAACATACAGTCAATCGAACCTTCACTTAGTAAATCATAAAGGACCATTTTGACCTTCCTATTACCTATGTTAACCTCATTCAAAGATGCTCTAACATATTTGGTTTCATCATTCAATAATTCCATCATTTTAGCTTCATATGTGACTTGGTCCATAATTACAGTCCCTCCACCTTTATCAGGTTTACATACTCTAATGTTTGAATCATTACTTAACCTATTAAGCAGCATATTTTCTTCCTTAGTTAAATTGAAGCCAATTTTGTCTTTGGATAATTCATCCCTAATTTTCCTTTCCATCATTGACTCAAAATTCTTCAACTGGGGGTGAAGGGGTGGATTGAAGGTACTTTTTCTTTTTAGATCACAATTTCTTTTAGCAGCATCTTGACCTTGAAATAAAATTTCTAAATTTTTCTTCCTCAAAAATAGCTTTAAATCTATCAATATTCTAGTAACATCTGCTTTCCTATTTGGGACAAATTTAAAACCCTTGGAAAATAAGGAAAAACATGCTTCATTTATGTCCAAATTGCTGTAATTAAATATGTTGTAACCATTGAAATTCCAAACACACCCATCCACACTGATGGGTATGATATGACTATTAAATTCTACTGAATATTGGTTACTTTCTACCAGGCTTTCTGCCCTTTGTTGTAACTGTAATTCCGATTGTAGTTCTGATGAGCCATGGGCGTTCCCCGTCCACATCCCCTCCCCCCATTCTGATAGTTTTTTTTGAAAATTATTGTTCTGTTGATAATTTCTGATCCTTTCAGATCTCCTAAGCTCAGGGAATTCAGTGTAATTATCCATATCCAAAAAAACATCAATTTCTTCCACAGATTCATGTATATTCTCTACTTTATCATTCCAACCATTATCGAATCCAGGGGGATTCTTAGATTTATATGGTCTAGGTTTCGGATAACAAACATTATCCCTATACTCCTGAATATCCCTATCTAATTTATTACACTTCCTCTCATACACATTCTTAATACTATTTTCTATCCTTCTCAACATTTCAAAATACTTTTTTTGATTATCCTCCATTGGAAACAATAAGTCATTTGTTATCCTTACATTTAATTCATCAATTTTAACTTGCAAAATACTCATTTCCCTTTCATTTTCTTTTATCAGAGCTTTTAAAATGTTTAAACCACATGTATTAAAAATGTTTAACAATTCCTTATGCAATTCGCTCCCTTCCTTAACTTTATATGGATATTTAAAAATTCTAAGTCCCTTAGGGACTATATCTAACCTTATGCATTCTTTTAAATACAAATTTTCTAATTCCACATTTTTAAATCTAAATAGCATTTCATCTAATAAACTAACATTAGAATCATAAGTAAAATTGTTATTACTTGCACTCACCAGATGCGCTTTTTTGTCCTTAAAACTAAATTTCATTTGTAAAATATCCTTGAAATCTTTTGGATACCTCAGTATTTTATTTTTAAAGTTCACAGAGGTTTCATTTACTTCTCAACTGCTGCACGCTTCTTCATTATCACCGACTAGGGGTTGATTACAGTTAGTAGCTCTAGCCAGTCTTCTCGGGTTCCCCTCCCCACGTCGTGTCGAAGCTGGCAAAACCTCCACATCCTCATTTGTTCCACTAAGCACCACAATGTCTTTGTCGACAGCATGGGACCCTTTCCCATCCTTTGTTCTTCCATTTGAACAAAAAAAAGTACTTTCTCCAAAAACACCATTATCCATCCGTTTATACATTTCCTGGTTGCATGCCACTTCTGCCTGTGACGACACGGATGGGTGGTACTTTTGAGAGAGTAGCTCAATGAGCTGAGTCAATTGGTCAGATAACCTGTCCATCCTATCTTCTTTCAATTCACTTCCTGCTGTGGATTTAGTACCTGGCACGCCCTCCTCCAATTCCATATTAAACCAAATACCTAGTAAACTGGAACACAAGTGTTAAAGACAAACTAACAACCAAAGCAAACACTTGAGGAAATCAGGCTCTGCTCACGGTATACTCGAATTTTTTGAATCCACAAAAGTACATAAAGCTCTTAACGCACAAATGACCAATACGTTTTCGATTCTCTGTCTTCATCAGAAAGCAAAAAATACACACATAAACCATACAAATCCCTCCTTTTATACACCCTGTGCATTGTTATACAATTAATCACAAATAGCAGCAGTTTAACCCCTAACAACCACAAGAAGTAAAAAATATATAGAACTATAGTTCCCATGGTCTGTTGTGCACCAACACTTGTGGGGTGTGCCATATGTTGCTGTAACCCATTCAACAGTTTCAGATCCGGTAGAGAGGGTGAGGCTCAACAGACTGTTCAGGTGCAGGGTCTGTTTGTTCTGCAGTTCACTTATGACACATATAGGGAAACAATGTAATCCAATTGATGCCATGTTTTCGGCTTTGGAAGGAGCTGTTTACCCATTCTACATGTGATATCTCCTGGTATGATGATAGGGCCTTTTGTCAGTGGGAGGTGGGTATGTATGTATGGATCTGTCTCACAGAATGTTGGCATCGTCAGTCATGTACACTTGGCCCTGACTCAGGACATATATGAGTGTACATTGCTATTTATGTCATAGCTGAAGGAAATGTCATGGTTCTGTCTGGACTCCTTCGCAGATAATCTTTCCAAAACACCGACAAACCTGAGCACTAAACCCCTGTTATACTCTTTTACACACTTAACACCCTACTGATCCTTTTTCATCAGTCAACAGAGTATTTCATCATAATATCATGGCATGTCCAGTGGTCAGTTTCGTGTGTACTCTCCAGTCCAGCTGGTGAATATGGGAATTTTGAGGCAATGTTACAACTGCCTTATGTACACAGACAACCCTCTCTTCGTCCCAACAAACTCAGATATATGAGAGAGATGCAACTATATAGACATACAGGAGGCTGAGCTCTCTCGACCCATGACTGGCACAGTCTATCAGGTGGTGAAGGTAACCACACACACCACAAATCCTGTCTCACATAGACCTATAGCAACAGCAAACAAAACACATTACCACACAAAAACTTACTCGGAGGCTCTAAATAAAATCTGCCTAAGCAGCAGAGACCTCCAAAGCAGGCACCCAAACAACTGCTACCCAACAACAATATCCACATATCACATAGTTCACAAAGTCAGTGTGCCACACAGTCACTGCCCTTAGGGCTAAACAATACACCTAATACATTTGTAATAGGTGACTCTATTGTCAGACACACTGACATCCCACTCACCAGGCTGAACAAGGAGAAGGTCACTTTGAGCTGTCTGTCGGGTGCCAGAATACGCCACATAACACATGCACTCAGGTCACTCCAAAGCAAGTACAAATATGGCTCCATCATTGTCCATGCTGGTGTGAGTGACCTCAGACATTCCTCCCTGGACTACATGACAAGAGACATAGAGGAGCTCTCTGATAATGTAGCCCAGGCCGGTATGACCCTGACCTTGTGTAGCATCTTACCCTCACCAAGAATGATGGCACAGTATAAAGACAAAATGATCAATTTTAACAGTTGGCTAACGTATTGGTGTCATTCAAAGGGGATCCAGTGTCTGTCAGCCTGGGATGACATGCTCAACATGCCATGTTGCTTCGCTAGGGACGGCTTGCACCTGTCACCCCTGGACTTTTGAATATTAGCTAAGGCTCTTGCCACCCCCATAGTACCTTTTTTAGGCAAGGCTCAAAAGACAAACCCACCTCAATAGACAATACAAGGTAAAAGAAACTAAGGGTAATGCTGCTGAATGCCAGAAGTCTAAACCTCAAAATGCACGCACTCAAGGCTCTCCTCAGTATGGAGAATATCGATATCTGTGCAGTAACAGATACCTGGTTCAGGCTCTCGAAAGCACCCCAGCACTACCAGGTTATACTTCATACCATGCTTTTTGGCCACAAAACTTGGACCGACCAACAAAAATAAGGGGAGTATCCATATACATCACAGATACACACACCTCCAGGTTAGTAGCACTGCACGAAGCATCGGAGACCATACATGTGCAACTAACAGTGGGCAAAACTGCCTTTCAGTTTGTAGCCTGCTACAGACCACCCTCCCAACTCAGGATCCCCACTCGGATTTCCTGAGAACACTGGAGAATATGAAGGTCTCTCCAAACACCATTATATTGGGTGACTTCAACTACCCAAACATTGATTGGGAATACTACTCAAGCCCCAATACCCTCGCCCAATGGTTGCTAGAATTTACAAACTCAAATACTATGGCACAACTGGTCACCACACCCACAAGAGGGGAAAACATATTGGACCTGATCATCACCAACATGGGGACTCTATGTTCCACGCCAGAGGTATACCCCTCATTGGTAAGGTCAGACCATACATTTATCTCACTGGACATCCATATCCCATCCCCACCCCCATCCTAGGTAATCTCGGTGAAGAACTTACACTTCTCAAAACCGAGGTGGTATCCTTCAAAGACCCTGGGACAGTGGTAGATATGGCTCAGACTGCAGAATCCTTTACAAACGCATTCTATGGACACCTACTGGAATGCATGGATTGTGCTATCCCAACTAAAAACAAGACTCACTCCTCCAAAGGCAGGGAACCTGTCTGGTGGACCCCAGCCATAAATAAGCTATACAATGAAAGGAAGAGGCTACTACATGATAGAGCACAATCCCAAAAAGGGAAGGCATCTCTGATCAGTACTAGCAAGAAGCTACAATCACTCATGAATTCATCTAAGGCCCGCTTCGAAAGGAAAATTGCACCAGACACTAAGGACAATCACAAGGTCTTCTTTAATTATGTCAGGAACCTGGGTGGCAACTCCCAGATATGCTGTGAGTTAGTGCATAATGACAAAAAATACACTGAACACACAGACATTGCCAACATCCTGGCAAACAGGTTAAGTGCAAATGTCTCCCCCCCCCCCATCTCCCGTAAAGAGCAAATGTCCATCCCAACAGAGTGTAGCCTCCCTGACATCACAGATGAACAGGTGAGAGCTGCCCTCTCCAAAGCAGACAACACAGAATCAATGGGACCAGACGGTGTCCCGGCCTGCGTCTTACACGAGCTTCATGAAGAACTTAACCCTCACATTAAGTCACTGTTCAATATCAGACTTACTACAGGATATGTACACAAGGAATGGCTTACAGCAACAGTGGTCCCGCTCCACAAAGGTGGTGCCACAAGGGACCCCGGACACTATCGCCCTATAAGCCTAACTAGCCTGGTCTGCAAAGCTATGGAGCATATCATCATGGAACACATACATAAAGACATCGGGAACCTACAGACACTGGATCCTACCCAATTCAGCTTTGTTGAGGGAAGATCTTGCCTCTTGAACCTGGTTGACATCTTTAAACAGTTACCAGGTCCATAGACGTAGGGAAGGTAGTCCACACAGCCTACCTGCACCTCGCAAAACCCTTCGACACAATACCACACTCGGGCATCATAAATAAGCTCACCAGCTTAGATATCAACACATTTGTCACAAGATGGATTGCAAACTGGATCAGGGATAGCACCCACATGGTCAGTATTGCAGGTGCCATGTCTGACTCTACACCAGTTACAAGTGGCATCCCACAAGGCTCAGTCCTGGGACCTCTCTTGTTCAGTATATATTTCTCTGATGTACAGGCTAACACAGGAGGACTATAGCTGACCAAGTTCGCAGATGACTGCAAACTGGATGCCATAATCAATTCTCCAGCTGGCACAAGCATCCTCCAAAAGGGTCTCACAGAGATGGATAACTGGTGCCAGAGCCATGGCCTACGGCTAAATGCCATTAAATGCATAGTCATCCCCTTTGGGAATAACAAAGTTCCCACACATTACCACATAGGTGGTAATCCATTACATACGGAAGAAGTTATTAGGGATTTGGGGACCTGAGTAGATAGTAATCTCACCTTTGGCAATCACGTTGCCAAAGTGGTTAGACAGACCTTCTATATAGCCCACCTTATCCCAAAAGGTTTCACATCTAGATCAAGAGAGGTCATTGTGCCCCTATACTCATCAGGCCCATGACTGGATACAATGCCCCATTTGAGATGTACCTTACCCAACACCTGCATCAACTGTAATGGCCACAAAAGTACCTCACCAAGTGGATCTAGGGACTCAAACAGATGCCCTGTGCTGTTCGGCTAAAGTAACTCCAGCTCTACTCAGTTGCTTACCACCTACTCGGATACGATCTGTGCCTGATGTTTAAAGCCATGTCCAACCCCGAATTAATGGACATGCTCCACCTCAGGATATCCGAATCCCTTAGAGCTACACGCTCCAGGGACTTAAACCTCAGCACAGATATTAATAGGACATGCTGGAGGGACAAATTCATATCCCAGAGGCCAGAGGCTCCCCTCACTCTGGAATGAGATCCCAGTCCTGCACAGGCAGAGACCCTCACTGACCCTCTACAGGAGAAATCTTGACGAGTGGATGGGTGATCATATGTTTACCCCTGGGATCTCTTCTGGGTCCCTGCTAGACAGAGGCACAATAAACTAACCGTAAAAGGGCTATCTTGTGTGACCTACTATTCACAAACACAGTCTACTAATCTAACAGGGTAGCGAAAGCCAAACACACTCTGGCTAGGCTTATAAATGCCCTATGGCAGATATCCTAGCATCAACCTATGATAATGTTTGGAGTGCAAATTGTTTATTTTTTTTATTTATTTATTTATTTATTTATTTTTTTTATATTTTTATTCATTTCCAAAAACAAGAAAACATGAATGCAGGTTATTTATGACAATGAAGTATTTACAAATTATTTAAAAAGGTAGGCTAAAACCTCTAAACAGATATCAAACATTAAAACCAAAATAAAGTATTTACAAGGGTGTCTATTGTTGACATATAATTGACTTTCTATACAATTGTTTCCTGATTATAATCTGCTGCAGTCATTATTCTCCAGTATTTCAGTTACTTTTTGCCATGCTACGTATAATGATGTAGTTCTTTCAGTTCTTCCTTTAATAGTGTTCATTTCCAATTGCGATACTGCTGACACCATATTCATGAATTGCTTAAAAGTTGGAGAAGCTTTGGATTTCCAGTTTGATGTAATGTTCTTCCTTGCAATAGCTAGGAGAGTCCATAAGATTACATATTTTGTTCTTGGCACACAGTCAGGTACAGGTACTTTAAACAAAATAATAGATTTGGAAATCTGGAATTTATCATTGAATACCATTTGCAGAAAATAATTTATTTTATCCCAATATGGTTTAATCAAATGGCATTCGTAGAACATATGTTGCCAGTCTGCTTTTATTGATAAATCACATCTCCAGCAGCCAATATTTTTCTTAAACATAAGTTCCATTTAATGAGGGGTTACATAAGATCTGTGTATGAATTGCCATGTAAAAAGTCTCCAATGTAATGAAAGTGATGTCTGCTTTGGAGAGAGAAGAATTAGTTTTTATCACTGTCATTTGGCACATGTCCATTAACTGATCTATAATAATTCCATATTTTGTCATTATTATGCATTTTTATTTTTTGTTTGTTTTATAAATAGATGATAAGTATCCCTTTCCAGTAATGGGTTAATTCGTTAGTAATATTATATGTTCTATAAGGTTAGGAACATTTTGTCTTATTGATGGTTGCATTGTTTCTTGTTTGCTTAATATATACTGTCTTAATTCTTGTACATGTAACCACAAACTATCTTCCATATTTAATTTCTATTTAATCTGGTCTATTGTCAGAGGTTTTCCAGAGTTTAGCAATTGATGCCAATATATTAATCCCTTTTCTTTAAGCATGTTGACTACTTCCATATTAAATGTTATTATATTACCTTGTGTGTATGCTACTGGATATAAAAGAAATGACCATGCTTTAATATCAGGATTGCTATTAATAAGATTTTGGAAAATTTTTAATGTATAAGTAATGTATTTGGAACTTACATTTTTATTCTTATGTATCATCATATATTCCTTCATCAGCCATAGAAAATTGTTTGATATGAAATCTGTATACTTTTTTGCTTCTACAAATCCTGATTTTAACCAGATTCTCTCATGAACTAGCTTCCATTTTGATGTATATTTTGTATTTAGCCATAATGATATTGTTTTAATAATGAATGAATGCAAATATATTTCTATGTCTGGTAAACCTATACCACCTATATCCCAATCATCTAGATGATACTTCATAGCTATCCTTGTTTTTTTTGGATACCATAGGAATCTTACCATTAAATCATGTAAATTGTTTTAGGTGCGATTTAGCTGGTGGTAAAGAACAAGCTTGTATGACATAAAGAATTTTTGGAAATATGATCATTTTAATTATATAAAGCTTTTCTTCCATTGAAAAGAAGAATTTATTCCATCTTTGTATTAGATTTTTAATATTATTTAAGGTCTCCTTATAATTTGTTTCAATTGTAGTATCTAGGTTGTTAGTTATTATAATTCCCAAGTATGTAATTATATTATCGGTAGAGATATGTTTATGGTATTTTTTATTTAGATCTTTTTTATTAGTATTTATAAGCAATACATTTGTTTTGTTCTCATTAAATTTAAGACTTGAAAAGTTTTGAAAGTTTTGAATTGAGTCCCATAATGCTTTTAAACTGCTATTATTATTTTTTAAGGTAATTAAAATATCATCAGCAAAAAGTTGAATTTTAAGTTCTAGGCTGTTGTCTAGTTGTATTCCTTCAATATTTTTATCCATATGTATATTATTTGCTAAGGGTTCAATGACTAGCGCAAACAATAACGGAGAAAGAGGGCAGCCTTGTTTTGTGCCCTTAGTTGTTTTAATAGATTTAGACAGACAAGATCCCAGTTTTATATAAGCCAATGATTTTTCATATAATGATTTTATTAACAAAGTGAAGTTGTTTGAGAAGCCATATTCTTCTAAAACTAACCACAGATAATCCCAGTTCACTGAATCAAATGCGCTATTTATGTCTAAGCTAATGACATTCATTTTGTTTTTTGTGACATTTATATAATCAATTAAGGAAAGAATTATTTTAATGTTGTCATAAGTGTTCCTATCTTTTATAAAACCTGTTTGATCCTCCTCTATCAAAAGTGGTAGTAATTGTTTTATTCGAGCAGCATGTATTGCCATAAAATTTTATAATCTATATTAAGAAGTGAAATGGGTCTGTATGATGAACATTCACTGGGATCTTTATTTTGTTTCAGAATTGGTGATATTAATGTGTACTTCCAAGAAGGAGGAATGTCTTTACCATTTTTAACTGATGTAAAGACATTCAATAACAACAGCAAAGCCTCATTTGATAGTAATTTAAACATTTCTGGGGTGATATTATCTATACCTGGAGCTTTGTTTAATTTTAGCTTATTTACTTCAGCTTTAAGTTCTGTCATTGTTATTTGTTTATCTATTAGTTGTACCTGCTCCTCTAATAGCCTAGCTTTAACATTGTTTTTGAGAAAAGCTTTCAATGCTGAATGTGTTTCTGTTTTCTCATTTTGATTATTAAGTTTATGAAAAAATAGCCTAAAAGCTTCTAGTATTCCTTCTAAATCAGATACATTCTTTTTGGTTTCTATATTATGTATTTCCTTGATTTGATTTGTTTTAATAATCTTTTTAGTCCTATTTGCTATTCTTCATTGGTTTTTAGGGTTTATTGAATAGTAACATAGTTTAATTTTTTCTAAGTTGATCATTGTTTGTGGTGTAGCATCTCTGAGTATTTTTTATTAGTATTTTCTAGTTCTTTTATTAAGTTGGTGTTTCCATTTTGAATATCAAGCTTTAAATTATCTACTTTTGACTGTAATTCCATTCATTCCTTATTCCACTGTTTTTGTTTATTTTTATACCATCCCACCGCTCTTCCATATAGGTATGCTTTCAATGCATCCCATGTATATATATTTCAGATACATCTTTTGTAAGATTGATATCTAGGAATGTTTGTGTCCCTTTAATATAAAATTCCTTAAAATCTTTGAGATTTGCTATGTAAGATGGTATTCTTGTTACGATATCTTTCTCTTGAAACATAAGTCTATCTCAAACGTTATGGTGTTATGGTCCGAAAATGGACATGAAATTGTCTTGACTTTATTTAATTTAGAGGTTAAATCCTTTGTTATGTGCACTGTATCTATTCTAGAGTATGTATTATGTCTATGGGAAAAATGTGTAAAGAATAGTGAATCTGGGATAGCATACTCATTTATGTCAACTATATTAGAAGTTTCAACAAACTCAGATAACAACTTTGTTAAAGGTGATCTCTTACGTGTAGTTTTAGTATTTGTGTCAGTTACTTTTATAATGCAATTGAAATCTTCAGCTATGATTAAATTGCCTTTGGTATATTGTACAATGTCTTCTAAGTGTTGTTTGGCCACTCTAACACCTAGTCCTGGTATCCAATAAATATTCACTAATGTATATATCATTTCATTGATAGATATTGTCACTAGACAAAACATTCCTGAGTTGTCATGGAACGTGTTTATGATTTTAGGCATTAAAGTAGTGTTTTTCCACAAAATTGCTACTCCCCTTCACTTCTGATTATAGGTGGAACTTACTAGTATTGTATCATTTTTATTGTTTATTTTATTTATGTCTTCCTGTGTAAGGTGTGTTTCCTGTAAAAATACTAGCTGCTTCACATAGCTTTAAATATCTATAAAGACTTCCCCTTTTGCAGCTATTATTTAAACCATTTACATTAAGAGATATACATTTTGCAATTGGATTTATATTAGCTTTGCTTTTATCCATATTCATATACTCGTAACAATGTGTAGATGTGTGTACATGAAGAGAATGACTTGTTCTTTCTTTTTCCAACAGTATTACAATAGATTATAAACACCCAATAAAAGTAAATTACAAGATCATAACTGAGAACAATATAAGATAAACAACCACCAAACCCCTCCATGAGAAAAAACATCTCATCCTTGAATGATCTAATCATTCAAGTGATCTCTCTAAGTCTGCATTTCAGCATCCTCCCCCAGCCCCGCCATATGGTAGTTTTATAATGAAAAGTATCTTATATATCTTTTAAGTATACATGTATCTGTCTTTACAGATTACTAAAATACAGTTTTTATCTATTTTTAATATTTTATAAAACACTAAGGCAACACAACTATACATAGATTTAATACTTAACTATTTGGTTTTGTTTAAATTGTAAAGGAAAATCTTTTATTTGAATATATCTTTTGTGTAGCAATAACGGTTATGCATCTTAAAAATAATATGCTTGCTGTCTATCTCCCTTATAGTGTGAGTGGCATTCATAGGTATCAAATTTATTGTAATGGTCTACCTACATATATATATATATATATATATATATATATATATATATATATATATATATACATATATATATATATATACATATACATACATACACATACACACACACACATATATATATATATATATATATATATATATATACACATACATACATACATTCACACATATATGCATACATACATAAAAAAATGTTAAGCATTATATGCATCAGTTAACCATGTCACAAGTTGATTAAATCAGAAAGTATCCATAACAATGAATATAATGTTACATTTGTATTGTCATTTATCAGTAATCTTATAGTTTTCTTTTAATTCAAAAAGTCATATTTTAGTGGTATGAATGCTACTAATTTGTTTTTGGCATTGGTATTATATAGTTTAAGACTATATTTCTTAGCAATTCCTATATATTTATTAGTGCCACTGGCATATTTCATCGCTAGTGTACCACATGTGTCATATGTCAAATAGCAACTCATACTCCTTATGATATTACAGGATTTATCTGCAGCGTTATAACTGTAAGGTTGGAAAATATGAGAAGCAAAGTAGGCATTAAATATGCTATAACACAATTGTTTGGTACTTATTACTGTCAACTCTTCTACATACACAGAAAAGATAACCTTATACGACCATCAACCATTTTCCTTCATTTTTCTCTTCATCCTTCTATTCTCCATTTGTAATAAATATTTGTTTCTATTGTGGCTTCTTTGAATTTAGTGAGGGTACGCCATATCATATTATAGATAATATGCAATGTTCAGACAGAGAACATGCCCAATATAGAGACATATCCTCAACTCAAGTGGTCCACACCATATATTTATAACACTGCAGTCAGAAATATGCTAATGAATATGCAATAACTAGCAGCTTTGCAGCATGTGTGTGTCTCTAACAAGTACATACCTATAGGATATTAAAAAGAATAGATAGCACACTCTTGTTTCATAATTAACAAATGCACATAGCCTAGTATTTACTTTCATAGACAGAAATTAGACCTGTTACTTATATGCATATCAGGTACCAACAGCAATATGTTAGTAAATGCCTATGCTATTCAAATCATATTTTAATGTTGATTGATGTGAGATGTAGCTGACAATGGCTTTAGCGTTTGTGATGTTATATAATATATATTCAGTATTATAAGTAAAAGTATGTTGCATGTCTATTTGTAATCTAAGGTTCAAGGCTGATCAATTTAGACATACAAGACAATCTCTTTAGCCTTGGTTATATAATGGGAGTTACTGTGTCTCTACACAACCATTCATTTTCAGTGAGGATGTTCAATATTAATATAACTTGCCTTTAATAAAAGCATACTTATAATTCAGCAGTTCTTTCCTCTCTCTCTCTCTCTCTATATATATATATATATATATATATATATATATATATATATATATATATAAAACAATATCATAAGCAAGACTGAGATTTTTTCTTGCTCATTACTGCTTAATGATTGTGCTACTTGAACAATTTAATATTTACAGAGTATCTTGATAATTAAACAGCAACTCCTTTTTACCCTTAAAATGCCTAATAACACATAGCTACATTCATGAACCTTAATTGACTTACTATCCTTAAGGTTGAGTACACTAGCTGCAGTGTGTTTACAAATATGTTATATAGTTCCAGTCAAGGACTTAAATATATTAAATTTTTATAAAATTAAGTTAAATTATAGTAATTTACATGAGTGATCTTATCAGAAAAGATTATAGTAAAGTCTGTATGTGTTAACTATTCATACAGTTTCTTCCAAGTGATATACTTCTTTTTAAGCTTTGTGTGCTGCTTATGTGTACAATTCAAAATGAATAACAAATATTACAATATAATAAAATGGCATGTATGTGTTGATACCTTCTAAATTCATTAGGTACTTCAGTGTATTTTTAATATTTGTTAAAACTGTAAATGCACTTTGCCATCTCATAAATAGTGTGTTGTTTACTTTAAGTAGCTTAGGAGCTGACACCACACCCATACTGTCTTGTTTTAGTGCTGACATCACTCATGACTGTTTACTTTCATTTTGTGCTGTTAGAAGGTTTAACACACTGTAATGGATTCTAACTGAAGAACCTTCATTCAGGGGTGGTAAAATAAGAGTTCCCAGCTCGTGACCATGGCGGAAGACAAAACAAAGTAAGTGAAGTTTTTAGGGCTTTTTTTAAACTGAACACCAGCTCATTAAACTTCTATTAGTTTTCTTAACATTAAGGGCAGATATACAAGCCAAACAGTTGTTTGTTAGTCAAAAGGCACTTTTAGCATCAAAGAATAGATAATTACTTTTCAAGGCACTTTTTGACAGTTATTACTATAAGTTTTTATATATTATTATGTGTATTAAATACATCAGTTTAGATATTTCATGCAGCTTAGTGTAAATAATATAAAAAGGAATCATGCTCATGTAAACACACCACATTAATATGTCAGTGTAAATACATCATATTCTATACTAGCAGTAAAAGGCAGGTAATTTATAAATGAACTATCTAAACATCATTTAGAGTTAGAAAATTCATGACTGTAAGTATTTACACTGTAATAGAGAAATATATGTTACCTTGCTTAAAATGTCCTGCTTATCTTGTATTTATATTGTTTCAATGACTGACACATGTGTAAAGCATGAATGCTTTCAAAGAACTTTTTTGCCTTACAGAGCAAATAGAAGACAATAATGTTTGTGTTTTTCATATGTCTTTTATCGTTTCTTCTTCTTCTTGTCAGCAGTGCTCCATTCATTTTTTTTCGAAGTGACGCTTAACCCCAAATTGGGAGAAATCCATTTCTTCCACATTATCCAAGGTTTTATTAGCTGAAAGATAATAAACTGTTGCTTGCAGAGTGTCAAAAGTTTTAGGACCTTCAGTAAAAAATATTTTTATTCTTGCAGGGAACAGCAAGTGGACTTTAAGTTGTCTTTTTTTCAATTCCTTTATCAGAGGGAGACATTCTTCTCTTGCAGTTATAACTCCAGCACTTATTTATGATACTGATTGCAGGTTTTTTATCTTCTTTGCTTTCCCACTTTCTATGAACAACCTAAGTATCTGTAGTACATATTTGATTATGACAGGGTTCCAATATATTATATATGTGTCTGTTGTCATATAACTGTGTGCACAAGGCAGATTGGTGATTAGTGAGAGGTTCCTGAGTTAACACATGCAACTGCCAGATATGTGTGGCCCACTGCTGTACTCAGACATGGCCTAAGTGTGTGAGCATGCCCAGTTTGGCCTTTCAGTGTTTTGTTGCCTGACATTTGTCTCATTTATTCAAGTGTGTGAGCATGCCCAGTGTGACCTTCCAGTATGTTGCCATCAGAAGTCAACTACATTTGTTAATGTGTGTGAACATGACCAATATTAACATTTATACTATATGTGTGTTGAAAATCAGATTCTATTTTTACTGCAGGGCTCACCTTTGTGTCAAAACTCGACAGGGATGATGCTGTTCCTGCAGGGTTTCCATGAGATACTTTGCACAGACTTATCAACATTTCTTCAAACAGACGGACCAGTGAAATACTGTCATGGTTTAGTGATGCAGTGCTATGACTATAGTGCACAGTGTTCTGGGTTCAAGGCCTGTCACTGCTTTATGTTTTCATACTGAGCAGATCAGACTGCTTAAGGGTCAGTAGAGCAAATATGAGCATGTTTACCTGCTTTTGCCCAACTTTGACCAAGCTTGTCCAACATTGCTCAACGTTAGCCAACATTGCTGAACATTGCCCAATATTGCTCAACATTGACCAAAGTTGTGCTAGTTAGTGTGTGCAATTTTGTTTACATATACTAAATAGTGGTAAAAGCTGTTTAGCACTGCTTTATATTGCTTAACACATGGCAATCATGCCTCAGGTGGTGCTGCAGGGCTGCCTATGTCAGATGCACATACTACACTCTCTATACATGTTTGAAAACAGGTAGTGTCAAGTTAGGCATCCCTTTTACTATATGTGCGAGTCAGAGAGAGTTACCATTTCCAGGGTTCCTACTGAGCCAGTGTATGTGCTATGCATTGCCTCTTTGCCAAGGCCAAAGCATACTGGGCATGCCTCCTTCTGCCTACTGGGGCAGGCTCAGGTTGTTCCTCCTCCGAGTCACGCTCTGCCTGTGATGGCCTTGGCAATGGTGGGGGGCTGTTTGGCCCAGGCCTATGCTGCTCCTGCTGCAGCTGTTTTCGCAGGATCATATTATGTAGCATAGCAAATACCATGACAATTTGGGTACATGTAGTTGGTGAGTACTGCAAGGCTCCACCAGATGTGTCCAGACACCGGAACCATGACTTGAGCAGCCCAAGCACACGCTCGATTACATTTCATCTTTGTGCATGTGCCTCATTATGGCATTCCTGTTCAGGTGTGTGTGCATTTCTGATGGGTGTCATCAGCCACGGCTCCAGTGCATAGCCAGCATCCCCCACTAGGTGACCATGAGGGATGCCCCCATTGACAAATGTCTGGTACAGCTGTGTCAGATGCCAGATATGGGAATCATGGTAGCTTCCAGGGCAGCCAGCACACACATTCAGTATTATGCCCTGGGCATCACACACGACCTGGCAGTTGATGGAGGGGAAGCCCTTGCGGTTAAAGTAGACCATACCCAGCTCACCGGCTGGTGCTTTGATGCATATGTGCGTGCAGTATATTGCACCCACTACCTCAGGGTATTCCGCTATTTGCTGGAAGAGACGCATATTGCTGGCCAATACCTCACGGGAATTGGGGAAATATACATGATCACTGGCATGTGCTGACATGGCATCCAGGAACTGGTGCAGTACCCTGGATGCTGATGCCTGTGATATCCCCATCATATCACCAGTTGGTCTCTGGAAGGTACCTGTTGCTAATAGTCTTAAGCCAATACATACCTTGGTTTCCACTAGGATGGGTTCCCCTCTGTTGGTTCTGTGTGTGAGGCATGGCCTGCACAGCTCAACAATTTGCTGCATGAGGTCTCTGTCCACTCTATAGTGCTCCACTATCTCCAGCTCATGTAGCCCCTGATAGGTTACCCTGGGCCTGTACACTCTTCTCCGTCTCCTCACTGTGGGTTGTCCATCAGATTCGCATTGTCACCACCCTCAGCATGTTGCATATGTCGCCTTATAACAGCAATGGCAGCCCCTAACATTTTTTGTCTCAGTAAAGCTTTTTAAGTTTTCACTTCTCTTATTTTACTGCAGTGTTGCAGTGTCTTTGAGGAAAACATGGTGGAAAGTTGTTTGCAGAGTTTTAAGTGCTGGGCTAGGCTGGGCTAGTGTACTGCCTGTGTAATTGCCTGATTCTGATTGTTTTCACCTGCTAGCTCTGCTAGTACTCCCTGGTTAACTTCTTACTATTTGCTGTGCTTCCTTTTCCCTTTCTGTTTCCTCAGGGTTGCAGCGCCACGCCCACAAGTGCAAACACGCTCACACCAGCTCACACATGCGCACCCATGCTTACACGGACTAAAACTTGCTTATTCTTGCTAAAACACATCCAGACAGGTGCATGCGTGCTTACACACATTTCAACAACCTTAGACATGCTTACACCGGCTTAAACACATGCACACTGGCGCACACACATGCACACAGTCTTACTTGGATATACAAGTGCACGCCCGCACGCAAACACGTTGCAAGCACTTCAACAAGAAACTTTAGTGTTATCCACGGCATACACCTTGAATTTCTTGCCTTTAGCTAGGGTACCTGTTGACACACCTCTTCCAGTGATGAGTAACTGACAACAAACACATGCCACTCTGCTCCAGTGAGGTTCACGTCTTTCATACATACCCCCCTCATGATGTCACCTATCTTATTCTCTGATATTCCCCTTATCCTACTCCTACACTCCACTGACTGTGCTCATTTGCTATGTAAACTTGGGATTCACTATCCTTACCCTCATTTGCATAGGATTGCCTACTAATGCTTGGTTACATCTCTTAGACTGAGCTTCCCCCCTTAGCAACCTCTACTCAGTAGCCATGTTGTCTTCAGCCTGCCATTCCTTTGCATTGTAAATTAAGAATTACAATAAAATCCATATTTGTGGATTTTAATTATTGGTTTTCTGGTTTTTAGAGCGCAGCATATTTGCGCGGCACTACGCTACACTTAAACTTTGGAGATCAGGATAAAAAAAATATTTTATTTTTATTTTTCATCGGTGAACATTGCCAATGGCCATATATTTGGCCATTGGCATGCTTCCTCAACTGGATGCATCCTTTTTT
Source organism: Protopterus annectens (assembly GCF_019279795.1). Classification (NCBI taxonomy): domain Eukaryota; kingdom Metazoa; phylum Chordata; order Ceratodontiformes; family Protopteridae; genus Protopterus; species Protopterus annectens. The sequence continues at coordinate 1,886,211,411 of NC_056728.1, read as the reverse complement.
TGGAGCTGTCATGGCTCCGTTTTGCTATTTGCAGAACGGTACACAGTTGTCAACGGAGTACATTTCTGCAAATAACACTACTCTTACTCGGACAGGTTCGGGTTTCCTGGATCACAAATTTACCTCATTTGCATAGCTTTCACCTGCAATTGAGGTAGTTTGCATATCCTAGCCCTGTCCGTGTAAGAGTCGTTTTAGGAGCTCTCTTACACACCCCTACCAGCTGTTCCTGGATCGCTCGGCGGACATGTTGGCTGCATGGAGTCTTACTCTACTCTTAGACTCCATGCAAGCCTTTGTGAATCTGGCCCGTTATGAATGACATGATTTTTTTCATGAGAAAAAAATAATTAAATTACTTATATGTAGCTCTGTTTTTACTGACTATACAAAATGTGAAATAAGAAGAAAAGCAGCTAAGGGAAAATGGGTATTATGAATTATGTGGAGTACTTCTCTGCTTTTAAAGAATAGATGCTAGTGCATCATTGGAGTGTCTGGTCTGCTTGTGATTAGCCAGTGCTGTAATCAGCTGCAGAGCCATCCAGATGGAGAATGATGAAGGTGCTTCAGAGTGGAAAGGGCAGGGACATGAAACCTAAATTTAAGAAATATATTTTAAAGGTTTTCTTTTGAAGCAGTGCACACTGCCATATAGACACTGGTTCATAGATTAGTACTAGGCTAACTGCCCTTACGAGTAATTTTAAGCCTAGCTAATTAACCCATATGAGAATCAAACCCTGCACCATATGTTTGTAAGGTAAACACCTTAACCATTATTCCAGCCTCCCACCAGTGACTGGCTAAAGAGTGATTGCTTCACTGTTACACACAGAAACAAGTCTGAGTTTTATTTTATGCTATTGCACTGCCGTCGCAGTACAGTAAATGAGTAGCCATGGCATTTGTTTAAAAATATTGCGTAAAACTTGAAAGTTAATATTGGGATAGAAGAAAAGGCAGTTACAGCATTAGATAGAGGATGGGGAACAAACAATGCAAGGCAGCAGTACTTTTATAATTTCCTGCTACAGTAGTACTCAATTATAGATGTACATTTTGTTTGCTTTTGGTATGTCGTGAGCAATGGAAGCTTAATTTCTTTGATTTGAGTTTATAAGTTGTTGCTAAGGGGAAGTAGTGAACATGTCATGTAACACCCTGTTGGGTATTTCTCTTTTATGTAGAATTTCATTGGAAACATAATTCCTTAATGAATACTTCATACTGTGTGCCCCACAGAGCACAACATATGAAGACAGTACACTTGTTCATGTGTTCCAGAGGTATCTCACTGACTGCAGAAGAAAGAAATACTGACCTCTTCCAAGATGGCTGCTCACTGATTACTTGATTTCTGCTCTCCCAGTGTGAAAAAAAAGAAACTGATAGACAAGGCCAGAAACTCTGTAGGTTTTAGTAAATTCAGTTAATGGCTAGTTAAGAACACTGCCTGGAAGCCAGCAAAGAAGAAACTTAAAAAGCCTGAAAGAAAATTGACTATAAGAACTGAAGAGAAAAAAGTGATTGGGATACTGTTCAGCAGAAAGCATTTCAAGATCCAGCATTGGTGTAAGACATGGCTTCCAGTAATCTAGAGGAAAAAAATAAGTCAAATGTGCTAAGAGCTGATTAAAATAAACAAAAATGTTGAAAGAGTATATCAACTCAAATAACAAAAGGATGAAACAAATGGAAGAAGCTTTAAACAGTTATTCAAATGAACTGATAAAACTGCAAAAATCAGAGTATGAAGTGAAGAAAAGGCTGGCTGAGTATGAGATTGCTCAAGAAGAACTGTTTCAAAAAATGTTAGAGGACTGAGCACGCAGGGAAAACCTGACATTTTCTGCTGTACCAGAGAAACCGGAAAGGAACAACTATTAATTTTATGAAAGCACAAATAAGTAACTGGACTGGTATTCTAAAACAGGATTTGTTAATTGAAATGGCACATCACGTGTTTGTTCCAAACCTGGCCATAAGAAAGCAGCCAAAACCTGGATTAGTAAAGATTTAGTCATACCAGCAGAGAGAGTTGATCCTGACAAACCTATGGCAGAAAGGCAAAGTATTAAAAATTGGAGATGGTAGAGCTTTTTGTGGAAAATGATTATTTACTGTACACCAGGCAGAAGAGAAGCAAATTTATTCCAGCAATCATGAATGTCAAGAGGCAGGTGAAAGATTCAAGCTGTTGTACCATGCTGTCTTCAGAAGAATTTACTGAAGACTCAAAGTCATTTTTTGGTATAGAACAGGCTAAGGAGGAAATACAAAAAATAGTCCAACAAAAGGCGAGGCATCAAGCAGTAAGGGACTCTGCTTTTGTTGTTCTAATAATAAAGCTTATAGAGAAACATTGACAGCAAAATCTTCCAAAGTTCCAAAAGAAAATGCTTGAGAGACAGAAAAATGCACAGGAGCTGACTATAAGAATCTGATGTACCTTGGACTTGAACTGGCATCTGGAGTCTGGAGATGGTGATGAACAGGAAAAAGACCAGCAACATCAAAATTAGTGCATAAATGTGAAAATATAACACATCAATCACATCTGTGAAATATGGTTTTACAATAAAAAGTGGAAAGATTGGACTTTTCTTGACTTTGTTAAACTTGTGTGGGAATGAAATGCATTTGTCTCACTTCGTGTTTTTAATGTTTAGAAGGACACTGAGGGGAAGGAGATAAAAACAAAAACAAAATAACTAAAAGTAAAACAACTGTTGTTTTTAACAGTATTTTTATAAAACATTTCATGATATAAATGGCATCATTATAGTAAAGCATTTTCAGTTATTCTTGCATATGTTAAAGATATTTTTAGTTTTAAGAAATGTAGGCATTACAATGTAAAAAGAAGAAAGGCTTGAAAACATGTTTAAATTAATATAATCTTGGGTTGTTGATATAGGGTATAGGGTATAAAAGTATACAGATTATAATATATGTAAAGTTGATATGTTCTGTATTCATAGGTTCAAGGATTCATAGGTGTTTACCAGCCGTTTTAAGCCTAACCATGTATCCCAAATCTCTAATAAGTTCTGGTACCCTTGATACATGTAAGCAGGAGCTTGGGAGATGAAAGATTTACAAGCAAGAACCTGGGAGATGAACCATTTATAGGCTGCCTGGGTCTGTTAGATACACAGTTTAGTTTAATGCGAGTGATTTTATTTTGCTGTGTGCGGCACCTCTTAATTCTTGCCATGATTTTCTTCATTCTGTTATATAGTCTATTGGTGCTGTGATGCAATCAGTGTGGCTTGTTTCTTAAGTTAGTTCTGTACTTCTTCCTGGTGAGTACAGCTGCCTCTATGCATGGGTGAATGTCTGGATTTAAGGCCCTTGGCATAATCTAATAACATTTTTTGTACAGGAAAGTAAATAAGAGGATACTGAATGTAATGAATTGTTTTCCTTTGACAAATAAATGTTCAATGTAAGCTAAGGTTTGTAGGTCTGAGCTGCTCTGCATTTGGTACTTGTGCTTCCATGGAGACAATCTGACTTTAGGGGGAAGCAATAAAAGCCAGAGCATTTTTTAAGACTAAATGTTTTCTGAAAGCATACAGTATAAGCTGTTTTTCACATCTGGGAGAGGAAAGAAGATAACACAAGAGCCAACTGCAATTAGTATAAGTAGAGCACAAGATGTGACATGCATCTTAGTATGGATAACCTTAATGATAGGTTTAGTAAGTGTGCTGCTGCCAAAATGTGACAACTTTCCTATTTAATTTCATTATATAAAGATGCATATAGTTCAGTGTTTGTTTTAGTTAATGGGTTCTGTGGAGGGTATGTGTGTGTGTGTGTGTGTGTGTGTGTGTGTGTGTGTGTGTGTGTGTGTGTGTGTGTGTGTGTGTGTGTGTGTGTGTGTGTGTGTGTGTGTGTGTGGTCCTGCATGTGCTCAGAAGTAATAAGAATTAATTTAGAGGGGCTGGCAACAGTCTCACAAAACAAGAAGGAGCTCAAATCCAGAGTGATAAAGACAAAATAAGAGAATATCTGGATAATATGCATGAGTTTAGAAAGATTGCTATTATGCAACTGTTTTTAATAATATTTATTTATTTGTTTGTTTGTTTATTTATTTATTTGTCTTTGTTTACCAGAAAAGTCCAACTGGGTAATATCCATTTTCAGCAGATGCCAGTGGAGAAAATCTCCATTTGCTTACCTGGCATTATACTAAGTCCCATTAAACACAGAGTCGTTACATTTCTGTTTACATTTATGTACAAACAGTAGTTACATTTCTATATTCTAAGATTTTGCAAAGGTGGAAGTTACTAAAGAGAAAGCCCAAGTGCAACTTAGTGGATTGTTTGTCATTTCAGTGAGAGGTTGAGTGTATTCTGTTTAAGAAGAGTGTTTGAAGTGTATCGTATGGTAAGTCTGAACCTTGAGATTAGCATGTGCAGAACCAGGATCAGATAATATGTTGTTTAAGAAGTGGTTTAAAACTATTGCATTTGTTGGAGAGTTTTATTTTTGTGGGGATACTATTCCAGAGTTTAGCAACATATTAGAAGTAGTGCAAGTGTCCTGCAACATTATTTGACTTATTTGTATGTAATAAGCATTTGTTACTAGAATGGAGGTCCATTGCTGGACACTATGTCAGTAGTAATAGTTATGTATTGCAGGGCATTTTTCTAGATGATGAATGAGTTTGTGTGCTGTAGTTAGTTGTGAATATGTTAGGTAGTTGTGTAGTTCATGCCAGTTTAATTGCTTTAAGCTATGACTATACTAACTCCATAGCACAAAAAAATCTTAGCACAACTTAGACAACATAAAGTAGAAATTGTTGTTGCCAAACTTAGAGAGTCTATAACAAGAAAAATAACAGGAGATCCAGTAGAGGTATTAAAGATATTTCATAAACTGTATAAAAATTTATATAAAGCACTAGAATGTGGAAATCAAGGAAAATCACAAATGGAAATATTAAAGCAGACTTGAGTATGCCAAGACTAGAGATTGATCAAACTCAACAATTAACAGTTAAGATAGGAGGAGATGAGATAAAAATGGTGATGCCTAATCAGTCTGCAGGAAAGTCTCCAAGAATGGAGGATATTCCTGTGGAAGTCTGGAAGCTATGAGTTAAGAAAGTGATAAAGATTTGGATGGTTTGTTTAACAGTATTTTAAAAGGAGGGGGAGCACCAACATCCCGGAAGAAAGTTGTGGTGGTTGTAATACCTAAAGACAGTAAATACACATTAGACCCAGCTTCCTTTAGGCCCATTTCAATTTTAAACCATTATTATAAAGTGTTTATGCCTACAATAGCTAAAGGAATGACAATAATGTTAAAATTGATAGATACGGATCAATGTGGTTTTGTGGAGGGGAGGCAAACATTTGACAACATTAACAATGATGATCCAGAGGTAAGTAGAATGTAAGAAAATACCACTACTGTGGTAATCACAAATGGAAATATCAAAGCAGACTAGAATATGCCAAGGGTCTTTGTGCAGAGAAAGCATTCAATGGAGTAAGCTTGGATTTTATGAGTAGGGCAATGAAGCATTTGCATTCCCTGATACAGCAATAAGATTAATTAGGAGGCTATATGAGGGATCAGAGGCAAAAATTAAAGTGGGAGGGTTCATCTCTGATATGTTGTGTCTGAAAAGAGGAATCAGGCAGGGGTGTCCTCTTTCCCTTCGTTATTTGTGTTATATTTAGAGCCATTGGCAAAGAAACTAAAAGACTCAGAAATTCAAGGATGTAATTGGTATGGTAATCAGGACAAGTAGGATTTATTTGCAGATGATATTATTTTGCATCTGATAAAATCACAAAAGGACATCTCAATGTTGTAGAACATTCTGAGATAGTACCATGTTTTTTTCAGGATATAAAATGAATGAAGACCATACAAAGGTTATAGCTGTAAACTATGTACCCACACATGAATTGGTTCAGCAATACCCATATTTATGGGGACACAATAAAATGAAGTATTTAGGAGTATATGTCAAAAGGAATTCTGTTATGGCAGCTAAGGATATTTGGTGAGAGACTAAAGGAAAGATAATTCAAGAACTGAGGAACTGGAAGCTTTTGTTTATGGCTATGGATAGCAAGATGCAAGCAGTAAAAATGATTTTAGACCTTTAGTTTTATAGGCAGGTCTGGTATATTTGTATCAACTAGAGAAGAAGTTGTGGATAGTAATTAATAAAGAGTTGAATGATTTTATCTGGGAGGGGAGGAGGGCAAGTGTTGAGAAAACTGATAAAGGAACCAGTTTATTGGCAGCAAATAGCTAGAGAGGTAAAGATAATAGAATGTGAAGAGGCCAAAAAGAAATATGGACTGCAGGCTAGAGACTGCCTTCCCTATCAGGAATTGATATCAGAATATAGGCAAAGAGAAAGGATAAGGGGATCCTAAGGGAAAAACTGTTCTGGTAAATGTTTTTGTTGAATCTAGAGAGGAAGCTACTGTTAAAATGTGAGAATTAGTAAGGCATGTAAAATATTGCAGCTTTACTATAGGAATCAATCAGAGGAGGTTAGAGAAATTGGATAGCAATTCATGAGGAAACAATGGAAGGACACATGCATGGATCCCAAATATGCAACAAAGTCTGGAAGATTTAGGATTTTTGCTTGGAAATATTTGCACAGGTATTTTTATAACCCAAGCAGACTCTAAAGAAATTTTCCCCAGGTAAATGGCAAATGATGGAGGTGTGATAAGGAAAAAAGAAGTAATTGGGAACATAAGTTTTGGGGGTGTAATGAGTTGGCAGACTTGAAAAAGTCTCTACAAAGTAATCTGTCTGAAATATTGCTTGAGCACATGGGTGCAACTAAGGATATGACTTTTTTATTTGGGATAGAGGATCTGAATTGTCTAGGCATAGTAATGCCTTGTTAAGTTAAATTCTGGTGTATGCCAAAAAAGCAATTACTAGAAAATTGAAATCAACGTCTAAAACAACTATATTTCAAGTAGTAAATATTTTAACAGAGATAAAAGAACTGGTAGTGGGCTCTTGAGAAAAGAGTAGGAGCAATCTACACAGAAACAAACGGAAACTGGAAACTGTGGGAACAGTTCATGCAGAATATTTTGAAGGAAGAGCGAGGTTTAAGGGAAGGCAGAAATTGAGCAATTTATGTAATGTTGAATTGATGATCATTATAAAAAAGGTATGGGATGTATAATGTTTGCAACTTTGAACATCTTAACATGGTTTGTTATTTTCCTTTATATAAATGCATGTTTGCCTATGATTTAAGTGGTAATTAAATAACTGTTAAAAAAAGACAGAAATACTGACTTCTGACACATCTCTGACTGATATGTAGGCTTAACTTGCAGTTGTTATTACACTACTGCAGACAACTTTCCAGAAACTTACATTTGTAACTGATGTGGCACCATGGGTGCCAGTGCTGGACACTCTCCTGTTTGCCATTTATTTTATAACATCCAAGCCAATATCTTAAGAGTATGTTTGACCAAGTTTGCTGATGACTGTAAGATTGACACCATTATACACTCATCCATTGGTACTAAATGACTCTAGCATGGGCTGGAATATGCTTATAGCTGATGTACCCAAAGCAGTCTCAACCTAAATAGAAAAAAATGCATCAATCAGCAAAAAGCTGCTCTCATCTCATATGTTATAAATGCTACTCCTCTTCAGACAGACATGCTCATAAGAAATATGAACACTTATGTGAACAACTCTCTTTCTCTTTCTCTGTCATTCAATCATCATGTTTCCACTACAGTCAGGAAGTTCTTATATTTAACACAGTTAATTTTCAAGAGAATATCTTCAAGATCTAATGAAGACATCCTAACACTGTACTCTTCCCTTATCAGACCCATCACTGAATACAAGACTCCTTTTGTTATATGCAAATTCAAGCATATTGCTCAAATGGAAAGGCCATAAAGATGCCTTATTTCTAACACAGAAAATTAAAAGCATAACAGTGTTCAACTATCCCGATAGAGTAGCATGACTCTCCTTATAATCAATAGCCTACAGGCTGCTGCAAGGTGACCTGTATCTTGTTTTTCAAGCCATGAAGAACTCAGTCCTATTTGACCTACTACTTCTTCACAAAACCAGTGACTCTACAAACACTTTTACTGAGGACCTAAATCTATACCAACAAATAAACATGACTGACTGGAGATATAGGTTGCTAACTCATTGCATTACCAGCCTATATAATTATTTGCCACTATTCCTGTTTTGGAGATGAGCACTATTAAGTGGTTGTAAAGGGTGGCACAAAGTTTTAAGTGTGTCTGTTTAAATATTCATATAACTAGCATATAATGTTGTTCCCAGGATCACATTTCTTTATTTAAAGACAAGACATTTCAAAAAGATAATTTTTGAGCAATGTGTGCATATAAGTTTCAGGGGTATTGACAAGGTGTACATTTCGTCAGTCTGGTTTTGTACTTATGAGAAGATGGTGATTAACATTTTGATGCCTGAGGGAATTAATTAGAAAAATGAATGGTACATATAAAAGAAAAAGTTCTAAAGGACTAAGTGTACTGATGTAGTAAGATAACAGATGTTTTTTTTTTTCTAAGGAGGAAGCATTCATATGGCACTGCAAGATATAACTTAGCAATTATCCTGTAAAGTTATATATGAGTATGTTACTATTTGCATGTTATATACAGTATGAGCATATTATTAATTGCAGGAAAAAGATAAGGGACAGTTTTTAAATACTGCTCTATTTAAATAAGTTACTTAGAGACTAACATCTGTAAACTTCTATTCAGGGAGAGTTGAGAGTGAAGGAATGCCCCTTCAATGAGATCTGACTACTACAGCACTTAGGGGGTGTGCAACAATTGTTACACTTCTTTGAAAGTATTGCGATGATCGAGTCTCACATGACAAAAGTGCTTTATAGGTTTGTTTTTTGTCCAATTTTAATCATGGCGCACTATGCACTACTACATGGCCTTTTTTGGGACAAATGCATTAAGTTTCATTTAAGGGAAAGTTTTTAAGATGGTTGCAGAATTTTGGTCAATAGAGAGTTCTTTAACCTGTTAGCTTATAAGTAGTCTTTAAGCAGACTTCCACTACTTAACAGCGCATTTTAACATGCTAATAAAGATTAACACTGGTGCTTTAAGGAAAATATGGGTAGGACTCTTCTAATGACAGCCAGCTGATACAGCAGTCTTTTTTTTTTGTGTTTTCCATAATGCAACAGAGTGGCATCTAGAACATAGTACAATTGTAGTAGTCTGAAAACTCTACCCTACACAGCAGTGATATTTACAATAATGTTTACCATTAATGATTGCTAATGTCAAAAATATTTATAAATTAGTGGTATAACTCCATATAAGTGTTTTCACAGAATTGTTCCTTTGATAGTTAAAAACGTGTTATGCCATTGTTGCAAATTAAGGTGTGTGCACACACTGTGTGTGTGTGTGTGTGTGTGTGTGTGTGTGTGTGTGTGTGTGTGTGTGTGTGTGTGTGTGTGTGTGTGTGTGTGTGCATGTGTGCAAGCATGTGCGTGTGCCCATGTGTGTGTTTGTGTGTGTATGATGGAAAAAAACTCTTGAGATACAGGACTGCACAGCTGTGCAATTTAAAAGAAGCATACTATATTTCTATGTTTTTCTTCAAATGTTTGTTATCTCAGAATTCAAGAAAAATGTTTGTTATCTCAGAATTCTTGTATGTAGGATTTACCATAAACACTTATGCAAAAACTTTACATTGTGTAACATTATAAACCAAACACAACAATTTATTTACTAGGTTTAGGACTTGCATGGAATTCATTTTGATTTGTTTGATTAAGTCATTTTTTTCTGACTACAGTTTCTTTGGAGAAACTATATGGCTACAATAGGAATCAAGATATCCAACATCTTTTTTTTTCAGCTTGCTGATTGACTGATATCTATTTTGATTAGCTCTGGGAGCTATTCCAGTTGTGGATTTGTGCTGCTATAAGGACATGGCTAGAAGCAGGTACTGCTCAGAGTTTAATATTTCTGACCTATTTTATAAAATAATTTAAGATCTGGATGAACAGAAGATGAAGGGGTCAGCCAGAAACCATCAAATAGCCAGTTCATCCCTAGGAGCAACACCATGCTCACATTTTTAAATTCTAATTTCTGATAAAGTAATTTTGGCAGATTTGCCTATAAGCTGTTCTTACATTTTTACTTAGCCTTAGTACAGAGGGTGAATGTCTAATGTGATTTTAGCTATCTTAACTTTTAAATTCATTGTCCTCAAAAGTTAACTTCATTTTAAATTCAGTTTCTTCATTTGTTTTTATTTTTATGAATGCTTTTATCCAATTGTATAACTAACTTTCTTCAAATGGTAATACTGATTTTTCATTACATACTTTTCTGATTCAAGTCTACTAATAATAAAGAAAAAGATTTATTGTAGGAAGCCACGATACTGAACGAACTAGCTCTTACATAATAGTACAAAGAGTACTCAGTTGTGATAGCCATTTCTGTGCATTTAAAATGGTTTTTTTTTTTTTTTTTTTTATTGTATCTGCTTTATTTCTGAAAAAAACAAAAAAATACTTGTTTTCATGCCTTTCTAAGCTAGTATAGTCCAGTTTTCAGGTTAGTGCTGAATTCAGGGCTGTGTTACAAGTTTCTGTGTTTGCCCATACCTTACTTGGATAGAAGGAAGTTTCTCTGTTCACTGTGTGAGAGAGGGAGCTTTGAGCAGCCTATCTGTCCCTGGAGGAGTGGCTTCAGCCCAGAAATTAGTAGTTTATTGACCATTTTGGGCTAATTTCTATCTCTTTCATTTCCCTGCTATAAAACCCGCATTTGCGAGGTTTTTGCACTAGTATACAGCTCAGCAAGCTCCTGCCTGGTGCCCTGCAGAATTGTACAGCAGCAGAGAGACAAAAGAGAGACTTTGGAGTGATTAAGTATCATTTTTCTGCATTTTCTTGCTGCCTTTATCTAATTCCACCTAAAACACCGATTTTCTAGAGTTTCTGTGATTTAAAAAGCTTGTTTCAGCTACATATTGTACTTATTTTACTGCCGGCACTTTAACAAAGTCATTTTTGTGTTTAAATTACCTGTTTAACTGTTGTAGGCTACACACTCAAGTGTGATAGCCATTTCTGTGCATTTAAAGTGTTTTTTTTATTGTATCTGCTTTATTTTCTGAAAACAAAACAAAACAAAACAGAAAAACTACTTGTTTTCCTGCCTTTCTAAGCCAGTATAGTCCAGTTTTCAGGTCAGTGCTGAATTCAGGGCTGTGTTACAAGTTTCTGTGTTTGCTCATACCTTACTTAGATAGAAGGAAGTTTCTCTGTTCACTGTGAGAGAGGGAGCTTTGAGCAGCCTATCTGTCCCTGGAGAAGTGGTTTCAGCTCAGAAATTAGTAGTTTATTGGCCAATTTGGGCTAATTTCTCTCTCTTTCATTTCCTTGCTATAAAACCCACATTTGCATGGTTTTGCACGCCGGGCAGTGCCAGTTAGCTAGGGTATAACTATTCCCGGCTCCACAAAGTCTACTCTTCAATTTTTCCCTTAGAACTAGACAAACGTTCAACTTACACACTCAAACCATTCACTTCTCATACTGGCACTTGCTCAAAACTCATTGCAAGCACTAATAAACCTTAGCACTAGACCCCCCCTATACTGAAGAGAAGGACAAGGCTCTCTATTCGACCTTACCAGCCAATCAGTAAAACAGTTCACTGTACCTATCCAGGCATGTCCAAAGGGCAGTTTCAGGTGTACTCTTTGGTCCAACTGGTGAATCTGGGCATTTTGAGGCAATGTTACAATTGCCTCATGTACACAGACAAACCTCTCCTCATTCCACCAAACACTAATACATGCGAGAGATGCAATTATACAGCCAAACTGGAGGCTAAGTTCTCTCAACCTAAGACTGGACCAGGCAGTCAAGAGCAGAAGGGAATTACGTGCATCACACCACCAGTCTCACATAGACCTATGAAACCAGCATCGGCAAAAAACACACATAAATACACGAAAACATACTCTGAGACTCTAAATAAAAATCTGCAGAAGCAACAGAGACCTCCAAAGCAGACATCCAAGCAACCTCCACCCCCCAACACAAACCATGAAACACATACTTCACAAAACCAGTGTGCCACACAATCACAGCCCTTAAGGCAAAATAACATACCCAACACACTAGTAATAAGTGACTCTATAGTCAGGCACACTGACGTCCCACTCACTAGGATGAACAAGGAGAAGGTTACTGTTAGCTGCCTGTTGGGTGCCAGGATCCGCCACATAACACAAGCACTCAGGTCACTCCAGAACAAGTACAAATATGACTCTATCATTGTCCATGTTGGTGTGAAGGACCTGAGCCATACCTCCCTGGACTACATGAAAAGAGACATGGAGGAGCTCGCTGATCACATAACCCAGGCCGGTATGACCCTGATCTTGAGTAGCATCCTGCCCTCACCAAGAATGATACCACGGTATAGAGAAAAAAATATATCAATTTCAACAATTGGCTAAGCTTCTGGTGTCATTCAAAGGGGATCCACTGTCTATCAGCCTGGGATGACATGCTCGACAAGCCATGCTGCTTAGCTAGAGATGGCTTGCACCTGTCACCCTTAGGCTTTCGAATACTGGTCAAGACTCTTGCCACCCCCATAGTGCCTTTTTTAGGCAAGGCTCAAAAGACAAACCCACCACCGTAAATAGCACAAGTTACAAAAAAATGAGGGAAATGCTACTCAATGCCAGAAGTCTAAACCTCAAAATGCATGCACTCGAGGCACTCCTTGGTATGGAGAAAATCGATATATGTGCAGTAAGAGAAACCTGGTTTAAGGCTCCAGAGAGCACCCCAGCACTACAAGGCTACAACTCTTACCATACATTTTGGCCTCAAAACCCAGATCGAAATACAAAAGGCGGGGAAGTATCCATATTCATCAAGGATACCCACACCTCCAGGTTAGTGGCACAGCACGATGCTTCAGAGATCATCCACGTGCAACTAACAATGGGCAAAATTGCTATTCAAATTATAGCTTGCTACAGATCACCCACCATGTCCCAGGACCCCCACTCCACATTCCTGGAAATACTGGGAAATGTAAAGGTCCTACCAAACACCCTGATATTGGGTGATATCAATTACCCAAACATTAACTGGGAGAACTACTTAAGTACAAACTCTCTTGCCCAACATTTCCTAGAATTTATAAACTCAAACGCCCTGGATCAAATGGTCAACACCCCCACCAGAGGTGACAACATATTGGACCTGGTCATCACCAACATGGGTGGCTGGTGTTCCACACTGGAGGTAACCCCTCACTGGTTAGATCTGACCATAAACTAATCACTCTGGATATCCACATTCCGCCACCACCCCTGGTCAAAGAAACCACAGTGAAAAACTTTTCAAAAGCAAACTTCACATTGCTTAAGACCGAGGTGGGAAGTTTCAAAGCCCCCATGCTAAAGGATAACGCTGTCCAAGCTGCAAAATCCTTTACTAATGCAATCTACAGGCACCTACAAGAATGCATGGATCATGCTATCCCAACCAAAACCAAGACTCACTCCTCCAAGAAAAGGAAACCAGTCTGGTGGACCCCTGCCATAAAGAAGCTATACAATAGAAGGAGGAAACCAGTACAGAAAAGAGGAAAATCCCAAGAAGGGAAGACATCCCTGATCAGTATCAGCAAGAAACTACGTTCCCTCATAAAATCATCCAACTAGCTTCGAAAGAAAAATTTCCATGGACTCCAATGATAACCACAAGGCATTCTTTAGCTATGTCAAGAATCTAAGTGGCAAGTCTCAGATCTGCTCGGAGTTAGTGGAGAATGGCATAAAATACACTGAACCGACCGATATAGCCAACATCCTGGCAGACAGGTTCAGTGCAAACTTCACCCCCCCCCACTCCCAAAAGGGCCCATAACTATACCAGAAAATGTAGTGCCCCTGAAATCACAGACACTCAGGTTAAAACAGCCCTCTCCAAAGCCAAAAACACAGCATCAATGGAACCGTATGGTGTCCCAAGCTGAGTCCTGAACGAGCTCAAAGATGAACTAACCCCCCACCTAAACACACTGTTTAAACTCAGCCTCTCCACAGGCTACATGCCCAAAGAGTGGCACACAGCAATGGTTATTCCACTCCACAAAGGTGGAGTCACAACGGATCCCAGGAACTATCGCACAATAAGCCTGACTAGCTTGTTCTGCAAAGCTATGGAGCACATCTTCATGGATCTCATTAACAGAGACATTGGAAACCTCCAAACACTGGACCCTACCCAGTTCAGCTTTGCTAAGGGCAGATCATGCCTCCTAAACCTGGTGGACTTCTTTGAGACAGTTACCAAGGCTATAGATGAGGGAAAGGTGGTTCACTCAGCCTACCTAGACTTCACAAAGGCCTTTGACACCATTCCCCACTCAGGTATTATAGGCGAGCTCACCAACCTGAACATAAACCCCTACGCCAATTGGCTCATGGACAGAACCCACATGGTAAGAGTTGTGGGAGCTAAGTCTGACTCTAAACCGGTTACAAGTGGCATTCCCCAGGGCTCAGTCCTAGGACCCCTCCTGTTCAGCATATACTTCTCAGAGGTACAAGCAAGCACAGGAGGACTATGGCTGACCAAGTTCACAGATGACTGCAAACTAGGGGCTATAATTGACTCTCTGGCTGACACAGACATCCTCCAAAAGGGTCTCACTGAGACAGATACCTGGTGTCAAAACCATGGCCTCAAGCTAAACACCAAAAAGTGCATAGTCATCCCCTTTGGAAAAAATAAAGTTCCCACAAACTACCACATAGGTGGTAGCCCCCTAAATACGGAAGACGTAATAAGGGGTCTGGGGACCCAAGTAGATAGTAACCTCTCCTTTGATAATCACATTGCCAAAGTAGTTAGAATATCCCACTATGTGGCCCACCTAATCACAAAAGGGTTTGCATCCAGATCGAAAGAGGTCATTGGGCCCCTCTATGCATCACTCATGAGACCCATCATAGAGTACAATGCCCCATTTGGGATGTACTTTACAAGACACCTGCAGCAACTGGAAAGACCACAGAAGTACCTCACCAAGAGGATCACTGGCCTCAAGCAGATGCCCTATGCAGCTGGACTGAAGAAACTCCAGCTGTACTCGGTTGCGTACCACCTACTCAGAGGTGATCTCTGCCTAACATTCAAGGCCATGTCCAACCCAGAATTGATGGACATGCTCCACCTAAAGAAAACCATATCCCCTCGAGCCATATGCTCCAGGGATCTAAACCTCACCACAACAATAAATAGGACATGCTGGAGGGATAGATTCCTGTCCCACAGACTTCCCATGCTCTGGAACAAGATTCCAATCTACAT